>NC_074678.1:88804-181304 GCF_029448725.1 Salvelinus fontinalis | reverse complement strand
TTGTAAGGCTGCCACACACACACACTATACGATACATTTATTTAACATAAGAATGTGTGTCACAACCCGGCTCGTGGGAAGTGACAAAGAGCTCTTATAGGACAAGGGCACATACAATAATATAAAAATAATCAATCATGTTGCTCTTTAGTTTAACCATCTTACATGTAAAACCTTATTTGTTCATCGAAAATGGTCAATAACTCACCACAGGTTAATGAGAAGGTTGTGCTTGAAAGGATGCACATAACTCTGCAATGTTGGGTTGTATTGGAGAGAGTCTCAGTCTTAAATTATTTTCCACACACAGTCTGTGCCTGTATTTAGTTTTCATGCTAGTGAGGGCTGAGAATCCACTCTCGCATAGGTACGTGGTTGCAAAGGGCATCAGTGTCTTAACAGCGCGATTTGCCTGGCAGGATACTCCGAGCACAGCCCAATCCAGAAATCTGGCAATAGCTTCTGATTCAATTACATTTTCATAGAACCGCTTGTTGCAATTTTGATGAGGCTCTCTTTTTCAGATATTGGTAAGTGGACTGGAGGCAGGGCATGAAAGGGATAACGTATCTAGTTGTTTGTGTCATCCGTTTAGGGAAAGTACCTGTGTAACTGCGGACCCAACTCACTCAGGTGCTTTGCTATATCACATATGACATTGTCTGTAAGCTTGAGTTCATTTGCACACAAAAAAATCATACAATGGAAAGACCTGTGTGTTGTCCTTGTTAATGCAGACAGAGAAGAGCTCCAACTTCTTAATCAATGCCTCAATTTTGTCCCGCACATTGAATATAGTTGCGGAGAGTCCCTATAATCCTAGATTCAGATCATTCAGGCTAGAAAAAACATTACCCAGATAGGCCAGTCGTGTGAGAAACTCGTCATTGTGCAAGTAGTCAGACAAGTGAAAATGATGGTCAGTAAAGACAACTTTAAGCTCGTCTCTCAATTTAAAAAAACGTGTCAATACTTTGCTCCTTGATAACCAGCGCACTTCTGTATGTTGTAAAAGTGTTACACGCTGCCCATATCATTGCATAGTGCAGAAAATACACGAGAGTTCAGGGGACTTGCTTTAACAAACCATTTTCACTGTAGTGTCCAAAACGTATTTCAAGCTGTCAGGCATTCCCTTGGCAGCAAGAGCCTCTTGGTGGATGCTGCAGTGTACCCAAGTGGCGTCGGGAGCAACTGCTTGCACGTGCGTTACCACTCCACTATGTCTCCCTGTCATGACTTTTGTGCCATCAGTACAGATACCAACATGAGTAAGACTCCACGATGTCTCCCTGTCGTGACTTTTGCGCCATCAGTACAGATACCAACAAGAGTAAGACATTTGAGCGTGCTAATACTCACAAGGCTGCCGGTTAAGACGGCATCCCAAGCTGTCCTCAGAGTATGTGCAGACCATATTCAATCTCTCCCTATCCCAGTCTGTTGTCCCATCTTGCATCAAGATGTCCACCATTGTTCCTGTACCCAAGAAAGCCGAAGGTAACTGAACTAAATTACCATCGCCCCGAAGCACTCACTTCTGTCATCATTAAGTGCTTTGAGAGGCAAGTTAAGGATCAAATCACCTGCACCTCAGTGGAGGCTGGTGTGAAGAGCAATAGGAGGACGGGCTCATTGTAATGGCTGAAAATGAATAAATGGAACGGTATCAAACATATGGAAACCACATGTCTGCGTTCCATTCATTCCATTCCAACCATTACAATGAGCCCATCCTCCTATAGCTCCTCGCACCAGCCTCCTTTGTTCCACCTTACCCGACACCCTAGAAGACGCACTACAATTTGTATACCGCCCCAACACATCCATAGATGACACAATTGCCATTGCCCAGCACACTGCCCTATCCAGCCTGGACAAGAGGAATATGTAAGAAAGCTGTTCATTGACTACAGCTCAGTCTTCAACACCATAGTGCTCTCCAAGCTGACGACACAACAGTTGAAGGCCTGTTACCAACGACGAGACAGGATACAGGCAGGACGTGAGAGCTCTGACAGAGTGGTGCCAGGAAAATAACCTCTCCCTCAAAGTCAACAAAACGAAGGGGCTGATTATGGACTACAGGAGACAGCAGAGAGAGCACGCCCCCATCCACTTCGACGGGGCCGCAGTGGAGAGGGTAAAAAGCTTCAAGTTCCTCAGCATGCACAGGTGAATAAGGCGCAACAGTGCCTATTCAACCTCAGGAGGCTGAATAAATGTGGCGTTACCCCTAAGACCCTCACAAACTTCTACAGATGCACCATCGAGAGCATTCTGTCGGTCTGTATCACCACCTGTCATGGCAACTGTACCGCTCGCAACCACAGGGCTCTCCAGAGGGTGGTGCAGTCAGCCCAACGCATCACCGGGGGCACACTTCTAGCCTTGCAGGACATACAGTATACAGCACCCGGTGTCAGAGGAAGGCCAAGAAGATCATCAAGGACTTCAGACACCTGAGCAACAGCCTGTTCACCCCGCTAACATCCAGAAGATCATCAAGGACTTCAGACACCTGAGCCACGACCTGTTCACCCCGCTAACATCTAGAAGATCATCAAGGACTTCAGACACCTGAGCCACGACCTGTTCACCCCACTAACATCTAGAAGATCACCAAGGACTTCAGACACCTGAGCAACGGCCTATTCACCCCGCTAACATCCAGAAGATCATCAAGGACTTCAGACACCTGAGCCACGACCTGTTCACCCCGCTAACATCCAGAAGATCATCAAGGACTTCAGACACCTGAGCCACGACCTGTTCACCCCGCTAACATCCAGAAGATCATCAAGGACTTCAGACACCTGAGCCATGACCTGTTCACCCAGCTAACATCTAGAAGGCGGACCCAGTACAGGTGCATCAAAGCTGGGACTGAGAGACAGATAAACAGCTTCTATCTCCAGTCCATCAGACTGTTAAAACAGTCATCACTAGCCGGCTTCCGCCCAGTACCCTGCCTTGAACCATAGACACTGTCACTATCTGGCTACCACCGGATACCCTACCCTGCACGTTAGAGACTGCTGCCCGATGTACATACACTACATGACCAAAAGTCATGCTCATCAAACATCTCATTCCAAAATCATGGGCATTAATATGGAGTTCATCCCCCTTTGCTGCTCTAACAGCCTCCATTCTTCTGGGAAGGCTTTCCACTAGATGTTGGAGCATTGCTGTGGGGACTTGCTTCCATTCAGCCACAAGAGCATTAGTGAGGTCGGGCACTGATGTTGGGCGATTAGGCCTGGCTCGCAGTCAGCGTTCCAATTCATCCCAAAGGTGTTTGAAGGGGTTGAGGTCAGGGCTCTGTACAGGCCAGTCAGGTTCTTCAACACCAATCTCAACAAAGCATTTCTGTATGGATCTTGCTTGGTGCATGGGGGCAGTGTAATGCTGAAACAGGAAAGGGACTGTTTCAGCATTGGGGCTTCAACAAAGTACTGAGTAAAGGGTCTGAATTCTTATGTAAATGTGATATATCAGTTTTTTATTATTTTATAAATTTGCTAAAATGTATAAAAATCGTTTTTTGCTTTGTCATTACAGGGTATTGTGTGTACTGGATTCTTGATATAGCTCATTCTAATATATCTACTGCTTTCCATATCATTCTTAGTATTTATTCCGTAAATTCATACGGTGTACAATCATATAGATCACATTTGGATTACTGTTACAGTGCTATTTGGGTTAATTGGATTCGTTCCCGACATTTCACAATTTCTTGTGGTTGTCGTTTTGAATATTTGTATACTTGTTTGACATTTTACTGCATTGTTAGGAGCAAGTAACATAAGCATTTCGCCTCAAACTTTGATTTGATTACCCCTGAGGAGATGGACATGGCATCATGACGTCATCTCTTTGTTGATTCAGGGTCCTCCGAAGGCGGGGGAGGTGCTGTATGAGGAACAGGTCCTCCATTTTGATTATACCCGGAAGTGGAAGGAGAGATACATGGTGGTTCGCGCCAACTACTGCCTGGAGTGTCACGACAGCTTTGAGGTGAGCAGGACGCTCTTAGGACACTCTTATTAACAGCCATGAGAGAGGACTGGGATCAACTAGATTCAGATGCAGGAAAAACTATTATTCAGCGGATGGTCAGGGGGCTGGAACATAATTACAAATCATTTGTAGACTGCAAATTGACCACAAGAAGCCCAAACAGATGTATTTGACAAAAACATAATAATTTCAAACCTTACTTATATTTGTATACGATCACATATATCACTTATGCGTGGGAATACTTTGGAACAGATTTCCAAACTTAAAATCCCTTTGAGCTGATTTGCTGGTGTCTTTTATGTCCCTAATAAAATATATATATACACTGCTCAAAAAAATAAAGGGAACACTTAAACAACACAATGTAACTCCAAGTCAATCACACTTCTGTGAAATCAAACTGTCCACTTAGGAAGCAACACCGATTGACAATAAATTTCACATGCTGTTGTGCAAATGGAATAGACAAAAGGTGGAAATTATAGGCAATTAGCAAGACACCCCCCAAAACAGGAGTGATTCTGCAGGTGGTGACCACAGACCACTTCTCAGTTCCTATGCTTCCTGGCTGATGTTTTGGTCACTTTTGAATGCTGGCGGTGCTCTCACTCTAGTGGTAGCATGAGACGGAGTCTACAACCCACACAAGTGGCTCAGGTAGTGCAGTTCATCCAGGATGGCACATCAATGCGAACTGTGGCAAAAAGGTTTGCTGTGTCTGTCAGCGTAGTGTCCAGAGCATGCAGGCGCTACCAGGAGACAGGCCAGTACATCAGGAGACGTGGAGGAGGCCGTAGGAGGGCAACAACCCAGCAGCAGGACCGGTACCTCCGCCTTAGTGCAAGGAGGTGCACTGCCAGAGCCCTGCAAAATGACCTCCAGCAGGCCACAAATGTGCATATTTTTTTGAGCAGTGTATATATTTGGGCCCACGGGTTGCCAATTGGGGAACCCTGACATAGGACATAGTAATTGGGCAACATTTTATCTGAATGGGTGAATAGGTGGCATACGGAAAAGGAATACTTTAGCTAAATAAATAACAGAAAAAGATTCAGTAGCCCTAATGACTGTTCTGTTCCAGACCTTTGTGAAGGGCGTGCCCCCGCTCCACAAGTTGCTACCAACAGGGGGCACTGTGCTCACCACAGAGGAGAAGTACATGGCCATGGTGGACCAATGCTTCCCTGTTTCGGAAACCAACAGTGAGTATATCATGCAGAAGGTTGTCCGTTGTGGGCATCCATACTTGTGTGTATGACATTGAGTTGAGTTACAGTAAGTTAACAAAACTGACTAATGATATCAAATCTGACGACCGATGCTGTGTCTCTTTATTACCAGCTATATTATGACATATACTGACTATATACACTCTGTAGATAGTGTGTGTGGAGAGTGTGAGTGTGTAGGTTAGGTTACACAACTCTCTCTGTTGCTACACAACATTACACACTCACTAGACAAATCTCTTTATTTCAGTCTCTATGGATTCTCTAGGTGTTCTACTTGTCCAGTGGAATTCCAATGCAAATACAGTCTGTCCCAAAGGTTGTTCAAACCTGCCTACTGGGACACAGAAGCATAGAGAAACCAGTCTTCATAAAACCGGACTGATAATACACCTGAACACTGATACAGCGTGTGTTTGACTGTTGGGATTTCATTTGGTCTCTGTTGCCATGCAGAACACTTCTTTTGAAAGTTGCCACATTTTAGTCTATATACTTTGTTGTTGCCCAAACTCCCACCTCAACTTATTTTAGCCGTGTAGAGAGCACAGTGAGTGGGTTTTCATTTTTTAGTCCTAGCTACTTTGGGAGAAGCAGCGTTACCTCTTCTGTAAAAGACGGCCACAGATGGAAATAAATACTGTGTTCTGTAGCACATCTGATCATATATTTTCTCACCAGAGATGAACACTTAATAGCTTAAAAATACAGACCTGATCATCAGCTGTTTCATCCTTTGGAATAGCCAGCGTGCTCCTTTAGTTGTCTAGCAAAACCAGGCAGGCTGGCGTGTGTGTGTGCATGCATACGTGTGTGTGTGTGTGTGTGTGTGTGTGTGTGTGTGTGTGTGTGTGTGTGTGTGTGTGTGTGTGTGTGTGTGTGTGTGTGTGTGTGTGTGTGTGTGTGTGTGTGTGTGTGTGTGTGTGTGTGTGTGTGTGTGTGTGTGTGTGTGTGTGTGTGTGTGTGTGTGTGTGTGTGTGTGTGTGTGTGTGTGTGTGTGTGTGTGTGAGTGTCATAAGTCCCATGCTATGGCCCAGCATGATATGTGTGATACTAATAGCTAGACCTCCCAGTTTGGGTGTAACAGTAGTTTGAGATCACATTGTGTAGGTGTGTGTGTACTGTATGACCAGCAGGATGGTGTGTGTGTGTGTGTGTTTCCATTGCAGATGTGAAGGAGGAGTTTGCCCCTCCTACAATCGGCATGCCTGGACAGTTCCCTGTGTACCTCAGGCTTCCGTACCGTAGAGATTACTACTTCTGCTTCCGACAGGAGGCTCGTCAAGATGCATTCCTCTCCATCCTCTCTGACTGCATCCGTCACCAGAACCAAGGTAACTAACCAGCCAGAACGAACGGTTACCATGGTAGCAGGCTCGCCACACCAGCACTGAAGCGAAGATGCATAAGTGTATTTTAAATCACATTTTCATGTACGGTCTCCTGAGGGAGGAGAGCAAACACAAAGCTCAGGTAGAACTAAGCCCGGGGCTGCGCTCCAATTCTCTACCCTTCCCTCTGAAGTGTGCACTCACTCACTCACCCCCCTCTCTCGTGTGTATGGGATATGGTGGAAGCTCCCTCTGGCCCATGTTTTCACCAACCCAATGTTTTGTAAGTGCACACTTTGTGGAGACAAGAAGGGAATTGGAACACAACTCAGGCATGACATCCTTCTTAAAAGACAAGCATCACACATTTCTTTCCACTGTCTTACACTCTTCTTTCTACCATTCTCTCTCCATCTCTCTCTCTCTCGCTCAGACTTCCTAAAGAAGAAGACGGTGGAGGTGCAGGCCTTCCTCAAGGCGGTCCACCTCTACAGACAAGAGAAGGGCCGTTATGACTCCTGGAACATGCTGATTGGCAGTGATGTCAGGGTAGATTACAGCCTGATTCTGCTTTTAACACACATCAAATACTTATACCCTTGAACATCTCTCTCTCTCCTTTAAAGGCACTATAGGAAAGGAATCTCCATCCTGTTAGTTGATGGCAGTATAATTGGGCCATTGTGTGATCAGGGGACATTTGTAATAGCTGGAAAGACTACCAGGAAGTTGAGTTAAAGTATTTCTGCTAGGAGGCTGCCATTGTCCTACTGCACTCACACACCTCCGCATTCACTTATTAGTGTGTGTGTGTGTGTGTGTGTGTGTGTGTGTGTGTGTGTGTGTGTGTGTGTGTGTGTGTGTGTGTGTGTGTGTGTGTGTGTGTGTGCTCACACCTCTCTCGTCATAGTTAGTACCGTATGGAATGTTCTGGAATGTCAAGAGTAAAGATGTTGTTCCCAGAGAGTTTTGTTTTGTAGTTTCACAATGTGTTCGCAGTATCTCTTACTGGTTTGCATGTTTGTCAGGGGTTATGAGGGGATAACTGTAGCTGTTTGATATGCACACACTGTTTGGTAGGATGTTCACAATTATATCATGTGTGTGTGTGTGTGTGTGTGTGTGTGTGTGTGTGTGTGTGTGTGTGTGTGTGTGTGTGTGTGTGTGTGTGTGTGTGTGTGTGTGTGTGTGTGTGTGTGTGTGTGTGTGTGTGTGTGTGTGTACAGGTACTTGCCAACTTGGTTATGGAGGAGCTGTTGCCGTCTCTGGAGAAGGATATGCTGCCTCATCTGAAAGCCAAGAAGACAGAGAGGAAGAGAGTGTGGTTCGCTGTGAGTCATACTCTTCTGTTCTGTAGTAGCTACTACAACACATGATCTTAGACCCTTACCCTCTGACCTCTCTCTCCTCTGCACCACAGACAATAGAAGCAGCTTATATCATGGTGCAGGAGTGTCTGTTGGAAGGGCTGTCTGTTCTGAAGGAGGAGTGTAAGACGGCAGCTTGCCAGCAGGAGGTGCTGATACGTTCTGATATGGACTTGATCCTTCACTCTAGAACCTACCTGGAGGGAAAGCTTCGAGGTGACTACTAGCTAACACTGGAGAGAGAATCAATCCCAAATCCACCACTATACTATAACCATATATAGGGGTCAATTTAGCAAGAGAGTCAGGGGTTTTCAGCTCTCACTCACTGCAAGACAAAGATGCTGCCAGTCAGGCAGAGGACTTGAAGCATTCCATTGTGATTGATCTGTGTGTGCTTGGGGGACCTGGTTATTAGTACTTATTGGCTGCAGCAGCTGAGGTAGGTAGAGAGAGCTGCTTTGAGATCAAAGGGAAAGTGCTAATGCTAATGCTATCTTCTATTACTTGACATGATACTGTCTGTGCATCCACATGAGAGATAACATGGCAGGTTAACTATAGACTCATCCCCGTATTGTTTTGTTATTTTCAGTGTTGTTGACATTGATACCTAGCTGACTCCCTGTGAGAGTGACTGTCTCTGTTGAGTCAGCAGATGCCACTCACCAGGTCAGATAACTCTGAACACTGGGCTTTATACAATATTGATCTCCATTAAAACAGAGAGTTTACACAGGAGCCATGCCAATACCCTCCATCAAATGAGTTACAATTATCCAACTTAGACAGCAGCACTTAAGCTAACTTGTTTGATATTCTGGTTTTATTACAACGGAAGCACTATAAATGAAATCCAGAGAGAGCTCAAAGTGTGATTCAGTAGCGTACTGTGTCTTGCTCTATTGACCTAGCCCTAGCTTGTGATCTGAGGCATGTAGAGTGCATCCGGAAAGGATTTAAGCAAGAAATACTAAGAATGATATGTAAAGCAGTAGATATATTAGAGTGAGCTATGTCAAGAATCCAGGAAATAAATATAATGAACAAAAAAAGTGCATTTGGAAAGTTTTCAGACCCCTTGACTTTCTACACATTTTGTTGCATTACAGCCTTATTATAAAATTGATTAAATAGTTGTTTTTCTCATCAATCTACATACAATACCTCATAATGACAGAGCAAAAACAGGTTTTTAGAAATTTTTGCTAATTTATTAAAATTAAAAACATAATTACTTTATTCACAGTTGAAGTCGGAAGTTTACATACACTTAGATTGGAGTCATTAAAACTCGTTTCTAAACCACTCCACAAATGTCTTTTTAAAAAACTATAGTTTTGGCAAGTCGTGCATGACACAAGTAATTTTTCCAACAATTGTTTACAGACAGATTATTTCACTTATAATTCACTGTATCACAATTCCAGTGGGTCAGAAGTTTACATACAATAAGTTGACTGTGCCTTTAAACAGCTGGGAAAATTCCAACAAATTATGTCATGGCTTTAGAAGCTTCTGATAGGCTAATTGACATAATTTGAGTCAATTGGAGGTGTACCTGTGGATGCATTTCAATGCCTACCTTCAAACTCAGTGCCTCTTTGCTTGACATCATGGGAAAATCAAAAGAAATCAGCCAAGACCTCAGAAAAAAAATTGTCGACCTCCACAAGTCTGGTTCATCCTTGGGAGCAATTTCCAAACGCCTGAAGGTACCACATTCATCTGTACAAACAATAGTACGCAAGTATAAACACCATGGGACCACGCAGCCGTCATACCGCTCATGAAGAAGACGCGTTCTGTCTCCTAGAGATGAACGTACATTGGTGCGAAAAGTGCAAATCAATCCCAGAACAACAGCAAAGGACCTTGTGAAGATTCTGGAGGAAAAGGGTACAAAAGTATCTATATCCACAGTAAAACGAGTCCTATATCAACATAACCTGAAAGGCCGCTCAGCAAGGAAGAAGCCACTACTCCAAAACCGCCATAAAAAAGCCAGACTATGGTTCGCAACTGCACATGGGGAAAAATATCATACTTTTTGGAGAAATGTCCTCTGGTCTGATGAAACAAAAATAGAACTGTTTGGCCATAATGACCATCGTTATGTTTGGATGAAAAAGGGAGAGGCTTGCAAGCCGAAGAACACCATCCCAACCGTGAAGCACGGGGGTGGCAGCATCATGTTGTGGGGGTGCTTTGCTGCAGGAGGGACTGGTGCACTTCACAAAATAGATGGCATCATGAGGATGGAAAATTATGTGGATATATTGAAGCAACATCTCAAGACATCAGTCAGGAAGTTAAAGCTTGCTCGCAAATGGTTCTTCCAAATGGACAATGACCCCAAGCATACTTCTAAAGTTGTGGCAAAATGGCTTAAGGACATCAAAGTCAAGGTATTGGAGTGGCCATCACAAAGCCCTGACCTCAATCCCATAGAAAATGTGTGGGTAGAACTGATAAAGCGTGTGTGAGCAAGGAGACCTACAAACCTGACTCAGTTACACCAGCTCTGTCAGGAGGAATGGGCCAATATTTACCTAACTTATTGTGGGAAGCTTGTAGAAGGCTCCCCGAAACGTTTGACCCAAGTTAAACAATTTAAAGGCAATGCTACCAAATACTAATTGAGTGTATGTAAACTTCTGACCCACTTGGAATGTGATGGAAGAAATAAAAGCTGAAATAAATCACTCTCTACTATTATTCTGACATTTCACATTCTTAAAATAAAGTGGTGATCCTAATTGACCTAAGACAGGGACTTTTTACGAGGATTAAATGTCAGGAATTGTGAAATACTGAGTTTATATGTATTTGGCTAAGGTAAACTTCCAACTTCAACTGTACATAATTATTCAGAACCTTTGCTATGAGACTCGAAATTGAGCTCAGGTGCATCCTGTTTCCTTTGATCATCCTTGAGATGCTTCTACAACTTGATTGGAGTCCACCTGTGGTAAATTCAATTGATTGGACAAGATTTGGAAAGGCTAACATGGCAGGTTATTTACAGTTGAAGTCGGAACTTTACATACACCTTAGGCAAATACATTTAAACTCGGTTTTTCCCAATTCCTGACATTTAATGCTGTGGGGATGTTTTTCAGCGGCAGGGACTGGGAGACTAGTTAGGATCAAGCGGAAAGATGAACGAAGCAAAGTACAGAGAGATCCTTGATGAAATGACCCTAAGCACACAGCCAAGACAAGGCAGGAGTGGCTTTGGGACAAGTCTCTGAATGTCCTTGAGTGGTCAGGAAGAGCCTGGACTTGAACACGATCGAACATCTCTGGAGAGACCTGAAAATAGCTGTGCAGCGACGCTCCCCATCCAACCTGACAGAGCTTGAGAGAATCTGCAGAGTAGAATGGGAATAACTCCCCAAATACAGGTGTGCCAAAGAAGACTTGAGGCTGTAATGGCTGCAAAAGGTGCTTCAACAAAGTACTGAGTAAAGAGTCTGAATACTTATGTAAATGTGATATTTCAGTTTTATATTTTTAACACATTTGTAAACATTTGTAAAAATCTGTTTTTGCTTTGTCATTATGGGATATTGTGTGTAGAATTATGAGGGAAAAAACATTTCAATCCATTTTAGAATAAGGCTGTAACGTAACAAAATGTGGAAAAAGTCAAGGGGTCTGAATACTTTTCGAACGCACTATATCTATTAATCTCTCTCCTCCTGTAGCCAGTGTATCAGAGTAGCTAATGACTCTCTCTGTCCTCCTGTAGCCAGTGTATCAGAGTAGCTAATGATTATCTCCTCCTGTAGCCAGTGTATCAGAGTAGATAATGATTATCTCCTCCTGTAGCCAGTGTATCAGAGTAGCTAATGATTATCTCTGTCCTCCTGTAGCCAGTGTATCAGAGTAGCTAATGATTATCTCCTCCTGTAGCCAGTGTATCAGAGTAGCTAATGATTATCTCCTCCTGTAGCCAGTGTATCAGAGTAGATAATGATTATCTCCTCCTGTAGCCAGTGTATCAGAGTAGCTAATGATTATCTCCTCCTGTAGCCAGTGTATCAGAGCCAGCAGAGAAGTTTTGTTCGGAGGGCGTGCAGCCCTACCTGGCCTCCATACTGGAGGAGCTCATGGGACCAATCAGCTCAGGGTTCCAGGAGGCACGGCTCCTAAGTGACAACCAGATGGACCAACTGTGTCAGGACTTCCAGGAGGGCGGCGTTACCGACAAACTCAAGCAGGTGCGGACTTCCTCTCCTCCTTAAACAATCCTGTCCGAGCTATCGTTTCTCAAATCCTTTACCGTCAAACCCGGAGGTTCTGCTGATCCCATTCACACCCATTTCTTCCTTTCCGTTCCTCCCCTTTTTCCACACTCCTTCCTATCTCCCATCCTCATCATTCATTTTTTACCTCTCATCCCCCTCTCCTTTCCTCCGTTCCTCTCTCCAGGCCCTGGCTAAGCTGAGTAAGCCCAACCTGTTGAGTTGTTACCAGAGGATCAACTCTCTCCACGACCAGCTGCATGACCTGCAGGAACGCTTTGGCTTCTCCAACATCAGCAATCTGGTCCACAGCACCCAGATAGACCTGCAGCAGGTACACACACACACACACACACACACAGACAGACAGACAGACAGACAGACAGACAGACAGACAGACAGACAGACAGTCCAGTCCAGTCCAGTCCAGTCCAGTCCAGTCAGTACTGGTTCGAGATCAATCATCATAAATTGCTCTCTGTCAGTCCTCTCTAAGTGACCTTCTCCAGACATCAATACTCCTCACAACGTGTCAGTTGTTGGGAATCAATCAGAACTAGATCTAACTCTGATGCCCTAACTGATGATCTAACTAGTAATGGACAGTTAGTTGTGTTATTCATTGATGAGCTCCAAGTTCATAATAATAATATTAACTTTATTTGTATTGCGCTTTTCAACACAAGTGACAAAGTGCTTCACATCATCAAAAAAAAAAAAAACACCAACAAAGAAATAAATACAGGAGGAAGGACAATTAAAAAAATATAGCTAATTCAAATCATACATTGGAATCATACATTAAAAGCATCTTTATAAAAGTGCGTCTTCAACAGGGATTTAAAAAGAGACACTGAATCTGCAAGCCTGATCTCCTCTGGCACACCACTCCAGAGTCTAGGGGCTCTAATGGTACAGTAAATGCCTGGTCTCCTTTGGTTTTCAACCTAGACTTTGGACTGGTCAATACTGCCCTGCCAGAGGGTATCAGGCTGTGTCTTGGCTCATAGGGAGATATTAGATCGGAGAAATAAACCAAACCTGGCCTTAAACGTGATTAATAACATTTTAAAACGTTTTCTAAAAGTGACTGGTAGCCAATGTAGAGAAGCTAAAATAGGTCTGATATCGTTCCATTTCCTGCTGCATGTTAAAAGCCGAGCTGCAGCATTTTGAACTAACTGTAGACGATGGAGTGATTTCTAACTGAGACAGAGTTACAGTAATCTAGGCGTGAGGAAATAAAAGCATGTACAGTATAACTTTCTCCAGATCAGTGACTGAAATAAAATGCTGAACTTTAGCTATATTTCTTAGATGATAAAAGCTAAACACGACAACCTTTTTTACATGCAGCTTGAGGTTAAGGTCAGGGTCAAAGAAGACACCAAGGTTTCTGGCCGTAGGCTTTACATTGGTAGTTATTTACAATTTGGGTTCTAGCAAGGTGGGGGTGGGGGTGGGGGGGGCAAATAAAACAACCTCATTTAATATCATTAAATGGAGAAAATAGTGAGACATCCAACATTTGATGTCAGCAAGACACTTGTGAAGGGTAGCTACGCTAGCATGGTCACTGGTGAAGGGTAGCTACGCTAGCATGGTCACTGGTGAAGGGTAGCTACGCTAGCATGGTCACTGGTGAAGGGTAGCTACGCTAGCATGGTCACTGGTGAAGGGTAGCTACGCTAGCATGGTCACTGGTGAAGGGTAGCTACGCTAGCATGGTCACTGGTGAAGGGTAGCTACGCTAGCATGGTCACTGGTGAAGGGTAGCTACGCTAGCATGGTCACTGGTGAAGGGTAGCTACGCTAGCATGGTCACTGGTGAAGGGTAGCTACGCTAGCATGGTCACTGGTGAAGGGTAGCTACGCTAGCTTGGTCAATGGGTCTGATTGGTAAATAAAGCTGCATGTCATTTGCATAGCAGTGGAACTGAGGGTTCTCTGTGAGTGAAGCTGAAGCGTGACAGATTCCGTAATAGAAATGTGAAGGTCATTTCTGATTGAGCCGACATATGCAGCGTTTAACATGAATGTAGCCTCCGCTAAAGTGGGAACAATGACTTTTTAAGGAGAGGTTGGACCAGAATTGCCTCGTGACCAGAAATGCTGGTATAGTGTCGGCTACTGTCAATCTGGGATATAATGTTTTCTATCTTTCCTGTAAATAATCGTAAAAACTGTTTGCAGAGATCAGGAGTTGTGAACATGTCATTGTTGGGGGGGGGGGGGGCAACGACAACAACACACTCAATTGTCTCATATATAATTCTTTAGTTGTGGGTAGAAATCAGGGTAGAGAAGTAATTCACTCTGTATCTTTAACTGCAGCATTGTCATTTCTCATCAGCTTAAAGTTTGCAAGTTTGCATTTACTGTTCATTAACTCTTTCTAAGTTTTCTTTTTAAGGCACCAGTCGGGTCATTTAACCAAGATGAGATTCTGGCAGACAGTTTATTCTTTGTTTGTTTTCACCGGTGCCACTGAGGCTAACTTCCTCCCTGTGCCCCATTTCAGCTGATTGAAAACGCAGCGTACTCGTTTGAGCTGCTACTCTACAAGGCCAAAGAAAACAGCACAGACAATGTAGGCTCTGCCATGGAGAAGTCCAGGCACATGGTGCTCAAGGTACGCGTTTTATCCATCACTACACATCTGTTAATTAAGAGGAACTCACTGAGACAAACGCTGATCAAAATACATTTTATATGCTAATTACCTGTGTGTGTGTTACAGCAATATGATTACGACAGCAGCACAGTGAGGAAGAGGATCTTTCAGGAGGCCTTGGTGGGGATCACTCTACCTCACATTAAGAAGAACCTGGCCCCAACCTGCAAAACAGTCAGTCAATAACACACACTGTCCCCTTTACCATAACACTCACACACACACAACTTTTGGTATTTACAAGTATAGTAAAACACACACACACACACACACACACACACACACACACACACACACACACGTTTTCATCATCTTTTTATTATCCTTAAAAGTCATGACTGTTTAGAAAATCACAGCCCATGGAAATAATTGTCTCTGTGTCTTTAGGAGCTGCAGGGTCTTGAACAGTTCATTGATGCAGACTATTCCAACTTTGTCCACGTGGAGAATATATTTGAGGGCATTCTGCTGCAGAGTCTAGACAAGGAAGTCAGCAAAGGTACAGAGTTATTACTTTATAAGACAATTATTACTTTCGTCTTACTCAAATGTAAGGCATATTTCAGGCATTACCCTCTCTGTTCACCTACACAAATGTTGTTGTTGTTAATGTTGTTGTTGTTGTTGTTGTTGTCAATGTTGTTGCTAATAATGTTGTTGTTGTTAATGTTGTTGTTGTTGTCAATGTTGTTGTTAATGTTGTTGTTAATGATGGTGTTGTTGTTAATGTTGTAGTTAATGAGGTTGTTGTTGTCAATGTTGTTGTTAATGTTGTTGTTAATGATGGTGTTGTTGTTAATGTTGTTGTTGTTGTCAATGTTGTTGTTAATGTTGTTGTTAATGTTGTTGTTAATGTTGTTGTTAATGATGGTGTTGTTGTTAATGTTGTTGTTGTTGTTGTTAATGATGTTGTTGTTGTTAATGATGGTGTTGTTGTTAATGTTGTTAATGTTGTTGTTAATGATGGTGTTGTTGTTAATGTTAATGTTGTTGTTGTTAATGATGTTGATGTTAATGTTGTTGTTGTTAATTATGTTGTTGTTGTTGTCAATGTTGTTGCTAATACTGTTGTTGTTGTTAATGTTGTTGTTAATGAGGTTGTTGTTGTTGTCAATGTTGTTGTTAATGTTGTTGTTAAGGATGGTGTTGTTGTCAATGTTGTTGTTAATGATGGTGTTGTTGTCAATGTTGTTGTTAATGATGGTGTTGTTAATGATGGTGTTGTTGTCAATGTTGTTGTTAATGATGGTGTTGTTAAGGATGGTGTTGTTGTTAATGATGTTGTTGTTGTTGTTAATGAGGTTGTTGTTGTCAATGTTGTTGTCAATGTTAATGATGTTGTTGTTAATGTTGTTGTTAATGATGTTGTTGTTGATGTTGTTAATGATGTTCATGTTGTTGTTAATGATGTTGTTGTTGATGTTGTTAATGATGTTGTTGTTTTTGTTAATGTTGTTGTTGTTGATGTTGTTAATGATGTTCATGTTGTTGTTAATGATGTTGTTGTTGTTGTTGTTAATGTTGTTGTTGTTGTTAATGATGTTGTTGTTGATGTTGTTAATGTTGTTGTTGTTAATGATGTTGTTGTTTTTGTTAATGTTGTTGTTGTTGATGTTGTTAATGATGTTCATGTTGTTGTTAATGATGTTGTTGTTGTTGTTGTTGTTGTTGTTAATGATGTTGTTGTTGTTGTTGTTAATGATGTTGTTGTTGATGTTGTTAATGTTGTTGTTGTTAATGATGTTGTTGTTGATGTTGTTAATGTTGTTGTTGTTAATGATGTTGTTGTTTTTGTTAATGTTGTTGTTGTTGATGTTGTTAATGTTGTTGTTGTTGTTAATGATGTTCATGTTGTTGTTAATGTTGTTGTTGTTAATGATGTTGTTGTTGTTGTTAATGATGTTGTTGTTGTTAATGATGTTGTTGTTGATGTTGTTAATGTTGTTGTTGTTGTTAATGATGTTCATGTTGTTGTTAATGTTGTTGTTGTTAATGATGTTGTTGTTAATGATGTTGATAACGATGTTGTTGTTGTTAATGAAGTTGTTGTTCTTGTTGTTAATGTTAATATTGTTACCTAAACCTCTATCTATTTGTTCTGCAGTGGTGAAGGACGCAGTCAGCCTAAAGAAACACAACCTGTTCACAGACAGCAGGGACCCCCTGAGCCAGACCAGCCGCTCCAGTCTCCTCTCCATCCCATCCACCCCCAGCAGCCCAGCCAGGGTGCCGTTCTCCCCCACACATCTCCAGACCTCTACCTTTATCCAGACCCAGCCTGAGACCCAGCCACAGGCTGAGGTACCAGCACCAGCCCAGCCTGTCTCTCCTGACCTGAGCAACGGTCTGGCGTTCGTTGGGGTTGTACAGGGGGACCCCCCAAGTGCCGTGTTGAAGGCAGAGCAGAACAAGGTGAAGGCGGTGTCAGGGGACACAGTAGAGAATGAGGCCCTGGGGACCAGTATTGCACCTGCTGTTGCAGCTCCAGTGGAGAAGCTAGTCAAGGTGAAGAACACAGTCAGTACACATGAGACACCTGTGGAGGACATGTCTGAACCAACTGAAACAGCTCAAGTGGAGACCCCTGTCCTAACTGAGACAGAGACAGAGAAAACACCCACCCCTGGAGATGCTGTGGAGGTGGAGAAGACAGTAGTAATGGGCGTACTAACTACAGTAGCACAAAGCGAAGCCTCTTCCCCCAGTCCGGTCCCTGTCCCTGACCCTTCCCCTGTCCCTGTTTGTGTTGTCAAGCCTGTAGCTGTCATTGACCCTATAGCTGTTGAAGATTCAGTAGCAGAGCACATGGCTTCACTCACAATCCCCACTACTGAGACAGAGGCTGAGAGTGAAAGCGGTCCTCCTAACAGTGACCCAGTAGCGGCCTCTAGTGGTGAGCAGCCTGTAACTGCACCACCAGCAGACGCCAGCCTTGCTGCAGCAGCAGAGACCAAGGATGTGCCAGCCTCATCCTCCGCTCTCCCAGATGATGGGGATGATACAGAGAGCGAGTCTGCCCCCTCAGACATCGAGATCCCTGGTGATGATGATGTCACGAGAGCAGCAGCCCCCACTGATGAGGTCAAAGTGTCGCAGAGCAACGGAGTGGAGTGTAGCATTTCTGTGACCTCTAACCTTGCAGTAGAGGTCAGCGTGAGTGAAACACCAGTCGGTATCGCCACCAAGCCCCCTGTAGAAGTATCAGAGGGTAAGCCCGTTCCCCCTAGCGAGCCCCCGGTCTCTGAAGCAATAAGAGGCGTTAACGGAGAAGCTAGCGTTGAAGTCACTGCTGGTGCTTATTCCATCGTAGCATCAGCAGCCAATTTGAATGTAGTCCCTCCACAGCCCCAGCCAGACTCCCAGGCCACCCTCGCTGCTGAACCCACCAAAGAAGCCCTCCAGGCTGTGGAGCCCGCTGAGCCTGCTCCCCGGGCCGTGGACTGTGTGAAAGAGATCCGGGACCTGGTGGTGGCGGTGTTTGAAGTGGAGGAAGATGGTCCAGCGCTACCCAGGTAGTGATAACATATGAGGGAGGGGTGGCCAGTGAGGTGCCTGATATCACACAGAGAATAAATGAAGACAAGGACCCCATTCTTTAAATCACTGCAATTGTGAGGAGTATGAAAACGTTATGGTCTATAACCTCGCTGTTGTCGAACCCAAACACTACACGGACTGAGGTTACCCTCGCCATCAACTACAAACACTACACGGACTGAGGTTACCCTCGCCATCAACTACAAACACTACACGGACTGAGGTTACCCTCGCCATCAACTACAAACACTACACGGACTGAGGTTACCCTCGCCATCAAGTACAAACACTACACGGACTGAGGTTACCCTCGCCATCAAGTACAAACACTACACGGACGGAGGTTACCCTCGCTATCAAGTACAAACACTACACGGACTGAGGTTACCCTCGCCATCAACTAAAAACACTACACGGACTGAGGTTACCCTCGCCATTAACTACAAATACTACACGGACTGAGGTTACCCTCGCCATCAACTACAAACACTACACGGACTGAGGTTACCCTCGCCATCAAGTACAAACACTACACGGACTGAGGTTACCCTCGCCATCAAGTACAAACACTACACGGACTGAGGTTACCCTCGCCATCAACTACAAACACTACACGGACTGAGGTTACCCTCGCCATCAACTACAAACACTACACGGACTGAGGTTACCCTCGCCATCAACTACAAACACTACACGGACTGAGGTTACCCTCGCCATCAACTACAAACACTACACGGACTGAGGTTACCCTCGCCATCAAGTACAAACACTACACGGACTGAGGTTACCCTCGCCATCAAGTACAAACACTACACGGACTGAGGTTACCCTCGCCATCAAGTACAAACAACTGTTACACAAGCATAAAACTGCACGCTTCCATAAAATTGCAGATTGGTAAAATATGAACATATACAATTGTGTTTGTGAGAAGATTAATGTAGTGAGATATGGGCATAAATAGAATATCAAGTTAGGGACCAAGAAAAAGCCAATTAATTTGGTACACATCAAATTGACTATTGCAATTGTGTGTAACTATCTCCACTTGTCATTGTGTGTTTAAAAAAATAAATATCTTCTATGTCCCTACGTATGAATATGCATAGATTGTAGATGATTCAGACAGCGTTTGTGTTACATTTTAAAATCAACAGCACTGCCATATATTGAATGGGTCTGAGTAGCAATGGGATGGTTCCACATATGGAGGAAGATAAGTTCTATTCTGTGTGCTTTGACTTGCTGAAGGATTTTTCTCATCAGTTCATATAGAGGGTTATGCATGCTCATACTCAATCACCAGCTAGTCCACCAAGTACCAGTAACATACCACTAGATGAGGTGCTACGGTTCTTTCCTAGTGTCTACTGCCTTGTTTCCATGAAGAATGATTACCACCTATTTCCAATAGACGTGGTTGCTATGGAGACTGGTCCAGTGACTTTATTCCCGAATGACTAATGGCCGTGTTGAAACAGCGCCTGTGCTTTCATACATGACATGTTACACAGTCATTTTGTGAAGGGGCTATGCGGATTTGTCTATGTATATTCAAGTCTGAAAAATATACTGTAAAATTAAGTATGAAGTCTACAAAAATAAGACAGCTGTCCGTTGCTTGTGTGTTGGGAAAATACATCAAATAACCTTTTATTTGACTTTAAAACAAATACAACACATTTACTGTGTGTTTGTCTTCCATTAGAACTGAAGTTGAATAGTTCTGGTTATGGTGCACACAACTAGCTGAAAACAATTCAATCACAAGCAATTAACTGTTACAATCAGAGTCCGTTTTCAACACTTTATTTGAAATATTGGCCCCAGAAAAATGCTTTTATGATAGTTCTGATGAGCACCACGTGCAATGAGATCAACCTAACTAATTGTTCATTCATATAAAAAATAACAGGTAAATAAACAATCACTCAATGTTTGTACAAATTCAAAAAGTATTTCCACCACTAACAAAGGTACAGTGAAAAAGTTATATTCAAAATACAATTCAGATGCGATTCAGTGCCTGACTCCACACACAACATTTTCAGTAATACTATCCAGTGGTGTGAGGAGAGACAGAAAGAGAGAGAGAGACACAGAAAGAGAGAGAGAGCCAGAGAGAGAGGCAGAAAGAGAGAGAAAGAGACAGAAAGAGAGAGAGACACACAGAAAGAGAGCAAGAGAGAGAGAGAGAGAGACAGAGAGAGAGAGAGAGAGAGAGACAGAAAGAGAGAGAGACAGAAAGAGAGAGAGACAGAGATAGAGAGAGACAGAAAGAGAGGGAGAGAGAAAGAGAGAGAGACAGAAAGAGAGAGAGAGAAAGAGAGAGAGACAGAAAGAGAGAGAGAGAGAGAGAAAGAGAGAGAGACAGAAAGAGAGAGAGAGAGACTGCAAAGACAGAAAAGATGGAGAACATCTCAACTGTCAGTCTCCAGAATGAAGTCATCTATAAAATGGCCTGTTACAGCATGCAGTTAGTGGACTAAGACAATAAGACTGTGCCATACCAACCAACCTTCTGGAATTTGAAGGGGAAAAAAACATTCTATGGAAAGTAGCATTGATCAGAAAAACAATGAACCCCAGTACAACATATAGCATGAATGTATAATTTAATAATTCAGTTCATTCATCTTCAGTTTGTGTTGTTGTATTATGCTACAGTAATACATACTTGTAGTGAACATTGAGATGTATAATATTTCAATAAAAGCTAAAAACAAAATGACAAATATTGTTTTTCAGCAACATCACTTAGGTAGCTTAAGATGTGACGTTTTCATTCAATAAAACAGCAACAACATCACTTAGGTAGCTTAAGATGTGACGTTTTCATTCAATAAAACAGCAACAACATCACTTAGGTAGCTTAAGATGTGACGTTTTCATTCAATAAAACAGCAACAACATCACTTAGGTAGCTTAAGATGTGATGTATTCATTCAATAAAACAGCAACAACATCACTTAGGTAGCTTAAGATGTGACGTTTTCATTCAATAAAACAGCAACAACATCACTTAGGTAGCTTAAGATGTGATGTTTTCATTCAATAAAACAGCAACAACATTACTGCTAGAGTTTGGACTACAGCACTAGAAGAGATCAGCTGAGATACCAAGGTGCTATTGAACATACAGGAGTGTTGATACTCCTTCATGACCACAAAGCATAGTTGGCTAGATGAGATATAGCTGCAGTCAGTCTCTGTGGTATAGTGAAGTTAACCTGGCTAGATGGGATATAGCTGCAGTCAGTCTCTGTGGTGTAATGAAGTTAACCTGGCTAGATGGGATATAGCTGCAGTCAGTCTCTGTGGTATAGTGAAGTTAACCTGGCTAGATGGGATATAGCTGTAGTCAGTCTGTGTGGTATAGTGAAGTTAACCTGGCTAGATGGGATATAGCTGCAGTCAGTCTCTGTGGTATAGTGAAGTTAATCTGGCTAGATGGGATATAGCTGTAGTCAGTCTCTGTGGTATAGTGAAGTTAACCTGGCTAGATGAGATATAGCTGAAGTCAGTCTCTGTGGTATAGTGAAGTTAACCTGGCTAGATGAGATATAGCTGCAGTCAGTCTGTGTGATATAGTGAAGTTAACCTGGCTAGATGGGATATAGCTGCAGTCAGTCTCTGTGGTGTAATGAAGTTAACCTGGCTAGATGGGATATAGCTGCAGTCAGTCTCTGTGGTATAGTGAAGTTAACCTGGCTAGATGAGATATAGCTGCAGTCAGTCTCTGTGGTGTAGTGAAGTTAACCTGGCTAGATGGGATATAGGTGTAGTCAGTCTGTGTGGTATAGTGAAGTTAACCTGGTTCATCTGGAGCTGCAGACAGTCTGTGTGGTATAGTGAAGTTAACCTGGCTAGATGGGATATAGCTGCAGTCAGTCTGTGTGGTATAGTGAAGTTAACCTGGTTCATCTGGAGCTGCAGACAGTCTGTGTGGTATAATGAAGTTAACCTGGCTAGATGGGATATAGCTGCAGTCAGTCTGTGTGGTGTAGTGAAGTTAACCTGGCTAGATGGGATATAGCTGCAGTCAGTCTGTGTGGTATAGTGAAGTTAACCTGGCTAGATGGGACATATTTGCAGTCAGTATGTGGTATAGTGAAGTTAACCTGGCTAGATGGGATATAGGTGTAGTCAGTCTGTGTGGTATAGTGAAGTTAACCTGGTTCATCTGGAGCTGCAGTCAGTCTGTGTGGTATAGTGAAGTTAACCTGGCTAGATGGGATATAGCTGCAGTCAGTCTGTGTGGTATAGTGAAGTTAACCTGGCTAGATGGGATATAGCTGCAGTCAGTCTGTGTGGTATAGTGAAGGTAACCTGGCTAGATGGGATATAGCTGCAGTCAGTCTCTGTGGTGTAATGAAGTTAACCTGGCTAGATGGGATATAGCTGCAGTCAGTCTGTGTGGTGTAGTGAAGTTAACCTGGCTAGATGGGATATAGCTGTAGTCAGTCTGTGTGGTATAGTGAAGTTAACCTGGCTAGATGGGATATAGCTGTAGTCAGTCTGTGTGGTATAGTGAAGGTAACCTGGCTAGATGAGATATAGCTGCAGTCAGTCTGTGGTGTAATGAAATTAACCTGGCTAGATGGGATATAGCTGCAGTCAGTCTTTGTGGTATAGTGAAGTTAACCTGGCTAGATGAGATATAGCTGCAGTCAGTCTCTGTGGTGTAATGAAGTTAACCTGGCTAGATGGGATATAGGTGTAGTCAGTCTGTGTGGTATAGTGAAGTTAACCTGGCTAGATGGGATATAGCTGTAGTCAGTCTGTGTGGTATAGTGAAGGTAACCTGGCTAGATGAGATATAGCTGCAGTCAGTCTGTGGTGTAATGAAATTAACCTGGCTAGATGGGATATAGCTGCAGTCAGTCTCTGTGGTATAGTGAAGTTAACCTGGCTAGATGAGATATAGCTGCAGTCAGTCTCTGTGGTGTAATGAAGTTAACCTGGCTAGATGGGATATAGCTGCAGTCAGTCTATGTGGTATAGTGAAGTTAACCTGGCTAGATGGGACAAAGCTGCAGTCAGTCTCTGTGGTGTAGTGAAGTTAACCTGGCTAGATGGGATATAGGTGTAGTCAGTCTGTGTGGTATAGTGAAGTTAACCTGGTTCATCTGGAGCTGCAGACAGTCTGTGTGGTATAGTGAAGTTAACCTGGCTAGATGGGATATAGCTGCAGTCAGTCTGTGTGGTATAGTGAAGTTAACCTGGCTAGATGGGATATAGCTGCAGTCAGTCTGTGGTATAGTGAACTTAACCTGGCTAGATGGGATATAGCTGCAGTCAGTCTCTGTGGTGTAATGAAGTTAACCTGGCTAGATGGGATATAGCTGCAGTCAGTCTGTGTGGTATAGTGAAGTTAACCTGGCTAGATGGGATATAGCTGTAGTCAGTCTGTGGGGTATAGTGAAGTTAACCTGGCTAGATGGGATATAGCTGCAGTCAGTCTCTGTGGTGTAATGAAGTTAACCTGGCTAGATGGGATATAGCTGCAGTCAGTCTCTGTGGTGTAATGAAGTTATCCTGGCTAGATGGGATATAGCTGCAGTCAGTCTCTGTGGTATAGTGAAGTTAACCTGGCTAGATGGGATATAGCTGTAGTCAGTCTGTGTGGTATAGTGAAGTTAACCTGGCTAGATGGGATATAGCTGCAGTCAGTCTGTGTGGTATAGTGAAGTTAACCTGGTTCATCTGGAAGCTGCAGTCAGTCTGTGTGGTATAGTGAAGTTAACCTGGCTAGATGGGATATAGCTGCAGTCAGTCTGTGTGGTATAGTGAAGTTAACCTGGCTAGATGGGATATAGCTGCAGTCAGTCTGTGTGGTATAGTGAAGTTAACCTGGCTAGATGGGATATAGCTGCAGTCAGTCTCTGTGGTATAGTGAAGTTAACCTGGCTAGATGGGATATAGCAGCAGTCAGTCTCTGTGGTATAGTGAAGTTAACCTGGTTCATCTGGAAGCTGCAGTCAGTCTGTGTGGTATAGTGAAGTTAACCTGGTTCATCTGGAAGCTGCACCAGCGTAGCTGTAGAAGAACTGCTCGTCTGGCCGGATGCCGTAGACCGTGGCGGGTCGCTGTCCAGGGGTCACCGTCGACTGCCCAAACATATCCATATTCATACTGCAGGGACATAAACACGCACACCTACTGTATGTGTCAGCCCCACAGACAGGAGTCCACATGATGTGAGATGGGTTCAGATACCACAAGGTGGCGCTCTGAGACAGTGAACCATTCAGCAACACAACCAGAACACATGGAAGAAGAGAAGGGGTCATAGTATAATGGAAGGTCAAATATAAGCTCATTATAGAACTTCATGCAATATTTATCTCACCTAATACATGTTCTGCCATAACACTGGAGCTCTGTGACAGGGCACATCTAGCTGCAGCCAACTACATAAAACAGCTAAATGTCAAAACACAGTTCCAGTACAGAGGAGGCCAACGGCCAGATATGTCTAACCTGCCGTCCCTCCACCCGCCCAGCAACGCCGGCCTGTTTGGGGAATGATAAAGGGGCTGTAGCTACAACTGTATAAATCAGTTACCATGGGGGTGTTAATACGACTGTATAAATCAGTTACCATGGGGGGGTGTATATAACTGTATGAATCAGTTACCATGGGGGTGTGGATACAACTGTATAAATCCGTTACCATGGGGGTGTGGATATAACTGTATAAATCAGTTACCATGGGGATGTGGATACAACTGTATAAATGAGTTACCATGGGGATGTGGATACAACTGTATAAATCAGTTACCATGGGGATGTGGATACAACTGTACAAATCAGTTACCATGGGGGTGTGGATACAACTGTATAAATCAGTTACCATGGGGATGTGGATACAACTGTATAAATCAGTTACCATGGGGATGTGGATACAACTGTATAAATCCGTTACCATGGGGGTGTGGATACAACTGTATAAATGAGTTACCATGGGGATGTGGATACAACTGTATAAATCAGTTACCATGGGGATGTGGATACAACTGTATAAATCAGTTACCATGGGGATGTGGATACAACTGTATAAATCAGTTACCATGGGGGTGTGGATTCAACTGTGTAAATCAGTTACCATGGGGATGTGGATATAACTGTATAAATCAGTTACCATGGGGATGTGGATATAACTGTATAAATCAGTTACCATGGGGATGTGGATACAACTGTATAAATCAGTTACCATGGGGGTGTGGATTCAACTGTGTAAATCAGTTACCATGGGGATGTGAATACAACTGTATAAATCAGTTACCATGGGGGTGTGGATACAAAGGAGGAAAAGCTGTCCGATTTCACGGTCGGTCGTCTCTCTTCTCTGACCAGCTGGTCTGAATGTTCAGCTGTGTGGTCGGGTCAACCGACCGTCTCGTTACCTCAGACTGGGTGTGAGTTAGTTAACTAGACAGAGTGAGTTAACCCCTCGACAAACGACAGCATGTCCCTTCTCTTCCCCTCCACCCTGCTTGTTCCCCCCCTCTCTCTCTCTCTCCTGCTCGTTCCCCCTCTCTCTTGGTCTATACGCAGTCAGTCGCTGCCCGACCGGGCCGGACATCCTCTAGCTCTCTAAAATACGACCTGTTTGCTTTGCCCCTGCGAGCGGCCATAATTACGTGTTGTTTTTAACCCAAATCACTTCCAGCGATCAGTTACGCACCCTGCACCTCCTCTTCCCCTTCCCTCCCTCCTTCACTGGGCAGAAATATGTATTTTTCCTTTCCGCACGCTACGGCTGTCAGGGGGGATTTGAGAGGCTAAAAGAGCCCGGAGAAACACTGGAGCTCTGAGTAACACAGGCTGCCTCACAGGCTGCCTGGATAGCTGGCCTGCCTGCCTCACAGGCTGCCTGGATAGCTGGCCTGTCTGCCTCACAGGCTACCTCGATAGCTGGCCTGTCTGCCTCACAGGCTACCTCGATAGCTGGCCTGTCTGCCTCACAGGCTGCCTCGATAGCTGGCCTGCCTACCTCACAGGCTACCTCGATAGCTGGCCTGCCTCACAGGCTGCCTGGATAGCTGGCCTGCCTGCCTCACAGGCTGCCTGGATAGCTGTCCTGCCTGTCTGACTACACCCTGGGCCGAGGAGAAAGAGAAACAGAGACACAGCTGGACCTCAGGTCAGCGCCTGGATTCTGGTTCTGGTGGTAGGGTTGTGGAGGAAAGGTTCAAATGACCACATTACAATAAAGAGGACCAGTTGATCAACAACTCCCTCACGCACTTCCTCATACAGTGATGTGAGACATAAATCAGCTCGTCTCTCACCTCATTCCAGGCGCGTGTGTTGTGACATTTTAAGAGGGAGGGTTGTGTTCGCAGACAAAGGGCCCTAGTGTTCCCAGCCTGGCCCTGCAGGACCCAGTGAAGCCGGGATGAGGGTGTAGGGGTGAGGCATTGGGGACACATTCTACAGGGGGCGGAGCCGTAGTGCACAGGAAGAGAATCAGGCCTTTTCCTCTGCTCCCATGACCCTCTGCTCCCTCCAAGCCCATACATACGTCTGTCTCCTCCAGCCTCACCTCTCTCCGGCCCTCGCTCTCACCCCACAATGCTTTGATCTCTCCCCAGGCTGTCACTCTTCAGGTTACAGCTACCCACTGCTCAAGGGCTAAATAATCAGCTCCTCCTCCCTCCCTCTTTCTCTGTCTCACTCTCCTTGCTGTCACTCACTGACAGCCTCTCAAAGCACTCATTGATTCGCCCGTCTGCGTGTCGAGGGGGTCAGAAACTCTCCAATCACACGTTGTTGTGCACCTATAGTGAAACCCAGACACTTCTCTTTCCACGCGGTGACACGAACGGCGCCCTCGCTCAGCCTGCGGCGCTCGGCCCGTTGAGGCTGCTGGGACTTATTTTCATTTTCAGAGGATTGGGCCACTCTCTCTCAACGACCCGGGACAAGAGACATTTTATACAGTTCATATTAAATAGCTTGTTATCATATTTATACAAATAACAGTGATTGTATTAAAATGATTTAAAAGACCCCATTCACACCATGTTTCACACCTAGTTTAAAATAAGCGCTGGAGCTGGCTTTGGTTATTGTGTTAACCTGGATCACTCTGGAGTACACTGGCCAAATTAAAACACTCTCACAGACGCCAATTCCCCCAGCTCGCTCAGTATATTTAAAAGATATCAGTTACAAAGAGCTGAGAAAAAAGCCTTGTATGCGCTCGCTCTGTTCCTTTCCGTAGCTCTCTCTTTGCTTTCTGTTTCTCCCTCCCTCCCTCCCTCCCTCCCTCCATCTAAAGTCTGAAATAACTGTGGCATTCTATCTACTCTCCCCAGCAAGCCTCTCAACAGCAGCCAACACAAACATACTTGCACAGGAAAAAACCTTCAACACGAGCTTTATCGCACGCAAGGAGATGTTCGATAATAAATAAGACAAATTACTCTCAATAAACTCTCCATTTCCACAACTATTCATCATTTTAACAGCATATGAAGTAGAGGAACTAAAAATGTGTTCAACACTACATATTAGGCCTGTTAAAGTCTCCTCCCCATCTACATATTAGGCCTGTTAAAGTCTCCTCCCCATCTACATATTAGGCCTGTTAAAGTCTCCTCCCCATCTACATATTAGGCCTGTTAAAGCCTGCTCCCTGTCTACATATTAGGCCTGTTAAAGTCTCCTCCCCATCTACATATTAGGCCTGTTAAAGCCTGCTCCCTGTCTACATATTTAGGCCTGTTAAAGTCTCCTCCCCATCTACATATTTAGGCCTGTTAAAGTCTCCTCCCCATCTACATATTTAGGCCTGTTAAAGTCTCCTCCCCATCTACATATTAGGCCTGTTAAAGTCTCCTCCCCATCTACATATTTAGGCCTGTTAAAGTCTCCTCCCCATCTACATATTTAGGCCTGTTAAAGTCTCCTCCCCATCTACATATTTAGGCCTGTTAAAGTCTCCTCCCCATCTACATATTAGGCCTGTTAAAGTCTCCTCCCCATCTACATATTAGGCCTGTTAAAGTCTCCTCCCCATCTACATATTAGGCCTGTTAAAGTCTCCTCCCCATCTACATATTAGGCCTGTTAAAGCCTGCTCCCTGTCTACATATTTAGGCATGTTAAAGTCTCCTCCCCATCTACATATTAGGCCTGTTAAAGCCTGCTCCCTGTCTACATATTTAGGCCTGTTAAAGTCTCCTCTCCATCTACATATTAGGCCTGTTAAAGCCTGCTCTCTGTCTACATATTAGGCCTGTTAAAGCCTGCTCCCTGTCTACATATTTAGGCCTGTTAAAGTCTCCTCCCCATCTACATATTAGGCATGTTAAAGCCTGCTCCCTGTCTACATATATAGGCCTGTTAAAGTCTCCTCCCCATCTACATATTAGGCCTGTTAAAGCCTGCTCCCTGTCTACATATTTAGGCCGGTTAAAGTCTCCTCCCCATCTACATATTAGGCCTGTTAAAGCCTGCTCTCTGTCTACATATTAGGCCTGTTAAAGCCTGCTCCCTGTCTACATATTTAGGCCTGTTAAAGTCTCCTCCCCATCTACATATTAGGCCTGTTAAAGCCTGCTCCCTGTCTACATATTTAGGCCTGTTAAAGTCTCCTCCCCATCTACATATTAGGCCTGTTAAAGTCTCCTCCGCATCTACATATTAGGCCTGTTAAAGTCTCCTCCCCATCTACATATTAGGCCTGTTAGAGCCTGCTCCCTGTCTACATATTAGGCCTGTTAGAGCCTGCTCCCTGTCTACATTTAAGGCCTGTTAAAGCCTGCTCCCTGTCTACATATTAGGCCTGTTAAAGCCTGCTCCCTGTCTACATATTAGGCCTGTTAGAGCCTGCTCCCTGTCTACATATTAGGCCTGTTAGAGCCTGCTCTCTATCTACATATTAGGCCTGTTAGAGCCTGCTCTCTGTCTACATATTAGGCCTGTTAAAGTCTCCTCCCCATCTACATATTAGGCCTGTTAAAGTCTCCTCCCCATCTACATATTAGGCCTGTTAGAGCCTGCTCCCCATCTACATATTAGGCCTGTTAGAGCCTGCTCTCTGTCTACATATTAGGCCTGTTAAAGCCTGCTCTCTGTCTACATATTAGGCCTGTTAAAGTCTCCTCCCCATCTACATATTAGGCCTGTTAGAGCCTGCTCTCTGTCTACATATTAGGCCTGTTAAAGCCTGCTCTCTGTCTACATATTAGGCCTGTTAAAGTCTGCTCTCTGTCTACATATTAGGCCTGTTAAAGTCTCCTCCCCATCTACATATTAGCCCTGTTAGAGCCTGCTCCCTGTCTACATATTAGGCCTGTTAGAGCCTGCTCTCTGTCTACATATTAGGCCTGTTAAAGCCTGCTCCCTGTCTACATATTAGGCCTGTTAAAGTCTCCTCCCCATCTACATATTAGGCCTGTTAGAGCCTGCTCTCTGTCTACATATTAGGCCTGTTAAAGCCTGCTCTCTGTCTACATATTAGGCCTGTTAGAGCCTGCTCTCTGTCTACATATTAGAGCCTGCTCTCTGTCTACATATCAGGCCTGTTAAAGCCTGCTCCCTGTCTACATATTTAGGCCTGTTAAAGTCTCCTCCCCATCTACATATTAGGCCTGTTAAAGCCTGCTCTCTGTCTACATATTTAGGCCTGTTAAAGTCTCCTCCCCATCTACATATTAGGCCTGTTAGAGCCTGCTCTCTGTCTACATATTAGGCCTGTTAGAGCCTGCTCTCTGTCTACATATTAGGCCTGTTAGAGCCTGCTCTCTGTCTACATATTAGGCCTGTTAGAGCCTGCTCCCTGTCTACATATTAGGCCTGTTAAAGTCTCCTCCCCATCTACATATTAGGCATGTTAAAGCCTGCTCTCTGTCTACATATTAGGCCTGTTAGAGCCTGCTCCCTGTCTACATATTAGGCCTGTTAGAGCCTGCTCCCTGTCTACATATTAGGCCTGTTAAAGCCTGCTCTCTGTCTACATATTAGGCCTGTTAGAGCCTGCTCTCTGTCTACATATTAGGCCTGTTAAAGTCTCCTCCCCATCTACATATTAGGCCTGTTAGAGCCTGCTCCCCATCTACATATTAGGCCTGTTAGAGCCTGCTCTCTGTCTACATATTAGGCCTGTTAAAGCCTGCTCTCTGTCTACATATTAGGCCTGTTAAAGCCTGCTCTCTGTCTACATATTAGGCCTGTTAAAGTCTCCTCCCCATCTACATATTAGGCCTGTTAAAGCCTGCTCCCTGTCTACATATTTAGGCCTGTTAAAGTCTCCTCCCCATCTACATATTAGGCCTGTTAAAGTCTCCTCCCCATCTACATATTAGGCCTGTTAAAGCCTGCTCTCTGTCTACATATTAGGCCTGTTAAAGCCTGCTCCCTGTCTACATATTTAGGCCTGTTAAAGTCTCCTCCCCATCTACATATTAGGCCTGTTAAAGCCTGCTCTCTGTCTACATATTTAGGCCTGTTAAAGTCTCCTCCCCATCTACATATTAGGCCTGTTAGAGCCTGCTCTCTGTCTACATATTAGGCCTGTTAGAGCCTGCTCTCTGTCTACATATCAGGCCTGTTAAAGCCTGCTCCCTGTCTACATATTTAGGCCTGTTGAAGTCTCCTCCCCATCTACATATTAGGCCTGTTAAAGCCTGCTCTCTTTCTACATATTAGGCCTGTTAGAGCCTGCTCCCTGTCTACATATTAGGCCTGTTAGAGCCTGCTCTCTGTCTACATATCAGGCCTGTTAAAGCCTGCTCTCTGTCTACATATTAGGCCTGTTAAAGCCTGCTCTCTGTCTACATATTTAGGCCTGTTAAAGTCTCCTCCCCATCTACATATTAGGCCTGTTAGAGCCTGCTCTCTGTCTACATATTAGGCCTGTTAGAGCCTGCTCTCTGTCTACATATTAGGCCTGTTAGAGCCTGCTCTCTGTCTACATATTAGGCCTGTTAGAGCCTGCTCTCTGTCTACATATTAGGCCTGTTAAAGTCTCCTCCCCATCTACATATTAGGCCTGTTAAAGTCTCCTCCCCATCTACATATTAGGCCTGTTAGAGCCTGCTCCCCATCTACATATTAGGCCTGTTAGAGCCTGCTCTCTGTCTACATATTAGGCCTGTTAAAGCCTGCTCTCTGTCTACATATTAGGCCTGTTAAAGTCTCCTCCCCATCTACATATTAGGCCTGTTAGAGCCTGCTCTCTGTCTACATATTAGGCCTGTTAAAGCCTGCTCTCTGTCTACATATTAGGCCTGTTAGAGCCTGCTCTCTGTCTACATATTAGGCCTGTTAAAGCCTGCTCCCTGTCTACATATTAGGCCTGTTAAAGTCTCCTCCCCATCTACATATTAGGCCTGTTAGAGCCTGCTCTCTGTCTACATATTAGGCCTGTTAGAGCCTGCTCCCTGTCTACATATTAGGCCTGTTAAAGTCTCCTCCCCATCTACATATTAGGCCTGTTAGAGCCTGCTCTCTGTCTACATATTAGGCCTGTTAGAGCCTGCTCTCTGTCTACATATTAGGCCTGTTAGAGCCTGCTCTCTGTCTACATATCAGGCCTGTTAAAGCCTGCTCCCTGTCTACATATTTAGGCCTGTTAAAGTCTCCTCCCCATCTACACATTAGGCCTGTTAAAGCCTGCTCTCTGTCTACATATTTAGGCCTGTTAAAGTCTCCTCCCCATCTACATATTAGGCCTGTTAGAGCCTGCTCTCTGTCTACATATTAGGCCTGTTAGAGCCTGCTCTCTGTCTACATATTAGGCCTGTTAGAGCTTCTCTGTCCACATATTAGGCCTGTTAGAGCCTGCTCTCTGTCTACATATTAGGCCTGTTAGAGCCTGCTCCCTGTCTACATATTAGGCCTGTTAGAGCCTGCTCTCTGTCTACATATTAGGCCTGTTAGAGCCTGCTCCCTGTCTACATATTAGGCCTGTTAGAGCCTGCTCCCTGTCTACATATTAGGCCTGTTAAAGCCTGCTCCCTGTCTACATATTAGGCCTGTTAGAGCCTGCTCTCTGTCTACATATTAGGCCTGTTAAAGTCTCCTCCCCATCTACATATTAGGCCTGTTAAAGTCTCCTCCCCATCTACATATTAGGCCTGTTAAAGTCTCCTCCCCATCTACATATTAGGCCTGTTAAAGTCTCCTCCCCATCTACATATTAGGCCTGTTAGAGCCTGCTCCCTGTCTACATATTAGGCCTGTTAAAGTCTCCTCACCATCTACATATTAGGCCTGTTAAAGCCTGCTCTCTGTCTACATATTAGGCCTGTTAAAGCCTGCTCTCTGTCTACATATTAGGCCTGTTAGAGCCTGCTCTCTGTCTACATATTAGGCCTGTTAAAGTCTCCTCCCCATCTACATATTAGGCCTGTTAGAGCCTGCTCTCTGTCTACATATTAGGCCTGTTAGAGCCTGCTCTCTGTCTACATATCAGGCCTGTTAAAGCCTGCTCCCTGTCTACATATTTAGGCCTGTTAAAGTCTCCTCCCCATCTACATATTAGGCCTGTTAGAGCCTGCTCTCTGTCTACATATTAGGCCTGTTAGAGCCTGCTCTCTGTCTACATATTAGGCCTGTTAGAGCTTCTCTGTCCACATATTAGGCCTGTTAGAGCCTGCTCTCTGTCTACATATTAGGCCTGTTAGAGCCTGCTCTCTGTCTACATATTAGGCCTGTTAAAGCCTGCTCTCTGTCTACATATTAGGCCTGTTAGAGCCTGCTCTCTGTCTACATATTAGGCCTGTTAAAGCCTGCTCTCTGTCTACATATTAGGCCTGTTAGAGCCTGCTCCCCATCTACATATTAGGCCTGTTAGAGCCTGCTCTCTGTCTACATATTAGGCCTGTTAGAGCCTGCTCTCTGTCTACATATTTAGGCCTGTTAAAGTCTCCTCCCCATCTACATATTAGGCCTGTTAGAGCCTGCTCTCTGTCTACATATTAGGCCTGTTAGAGCCTGCTCTCTGTCTACATATTAGGCCTGTTAGAGCCTGCTCTCTGTCTACATATTAGGCCTGTTAGAGCCTGCTCTCTGTCTACATATTAGGCCTGTTAGAGCCTGCTCTCTGTCTACATATTAGGCCTGTTAGAGCCTGCTCCCTGTCTACATATTAGGCCTGTTAAAGCCTGCTCCCTCGCTACATATTAGGCCTGTTAAAGCCTGCTCTCTGTCTACATATTAGGCCTGTTAGAGCCTGCTCTCTGTCTACATATTAGGCCTGTTAGAGCTTCTCTGTCCACATATTAGGCCTGTTAGAGCCTGCTCTCTGTCTACATATTAGGCCTGTTAAAGCCTGCTCTCTGTCTACATATTAGGCCTGTTAGAGCCTGCTCCCCATCTACATATTTAGGCCTGTTAGAGCCTGCTCCCCATCTACATATTAGGCCTGTTAGAGCCTGCTCTCTGTCTACATATCAGGCCTGTTAAAGCCTGCTCCCTGTCTACATATTTAGGCCTGTTAAAGTCTCCTCCCCATCTACATATTAGGCCTGTTAGAGCCTGCTCTCTGTCTACATATTAGGCCTGTTAGAGCCTGCTCTCTGTCTACATATTAGGCCTGTTAGAGCTTCTCTGTCCACATATTAGGCCTGTTAGAGCCTGCTCTCTGTCTACATATTAGGCCTGTTAGAGCCTGCTCTCTGTCTACATATTAGGCCTGTTAAAGTCTCCTCCCCATCTACATATTAGGCCTGTTAAAGTCTCCTCCCCATCTACATATTAGGCCTGTTAAAGTCTCCTCCCCATCTACATATTAGGCCTGTTAAAGTCTCCTCCCCATCTACATATTAGGCCTGTTAGAGCCTGCTCCCTGTCTACATATTAGGCCTGTTAAAGTCTCCTCCCCATCTACATATTAGGCCTGTTAAAGCCTGCTCTCTGTCTACATATTAGGCCTGTTAAAGCCTGCTCTCTGTCTACATATTAGGCCTGTTAGAGCCTGCTCTCTGTCTACATATTAGGCCTGTTAGAGCCTGCTCTCTGTCTACATATTAGGCCTGTTAAAGCCTGCTCTCTGTCTACATATTAGGCCTGTTAGAGCCTGCTCTCTGTCTACATATTAGGCCTGTTAAAGCCTGCTCTCTGTCTACATATTAGGCCTGTTAGAGCCTGCTCTCTGTCTACATATTAGGCCTGTTAGAGCCTGCTCTCTGTCTACATATTAGGCCTGTTAGAGCCTGCTCCCTGTCTACATATTAGGCCTGTTAAAGCCTGCTCCCTCGCTACATATTAGGCCTGTTAAAGCCTGCTCCCTGTCTACATATTAGGCCTGTTAGAGCCTGCTCCCTGTCTACATATTAGGCCTGTTAAAGCCTGCTCTCTGTCTACATATTAGGCCTGTTAAAGCCTGCTCTCTGTCTACATATTAGGCCTGTTAGAGCCTGCTCCCTGTCTACATATTAGGCCTGTTAGAGCCTGCTCCCTGTCTACATATTAGGCCTGTTAGAGCCTGCTCCCTGTCTACATATTAGGCCTGTTAGAGCCTGCTCCCTGTCTACATATTAGGCCTGTTAAAGCCTGCTCCCTCGCTACATATTGGGGATAGAAGTCCAGTCCACCCCCTGCCCTACTATGCGCTCACCTGCCGGGAAAGCCTCCAGCCTGGCCAATGTCTCCGTTCTGGTAGTCTGTGAAGAACTCTGGGCTGATGGTACCGTCTGCTGGGATGATTCCATCTGGGGGGAGAGACATACACCTCAAAGTTAGAGACAAGTTCATTACTGTACTTCATCTCGCTCTATCTCACTTCATCCATACCACATCCCCCTCTCTTTCTCCCCCCTCCCTCTCTTTCCCTCCTCCTCGCCCTGTCCCTGCGCTGTAGAAAAGGTCAGTCTCTCCAGAATGTCTCTGCCTGTCTCCCTCCTCTCCCTCTCTCCCTCCCTGTATACTTGTGCTGTAGAAACAGTCAGTCTCTCCAGAATGTCTGCCTCCCTCCCCTCCCTCCCTCCATGTATACCTGCGGTGTAGAAGAGGTCGGGTCTCTCCAGAATGTCTCCGTTGTGCATGAATGGTTCTCCGTCGTCTCCAAACATGAAGGGTTCCCCGTCGTCTCCCATGGCTCTGCTCTCCACCATCTCTAACCACTGGGAGTTGTGCCAGCGGAACTTCTCACTCTGGATCTTTCTCTCACACTGCTTATCATACTCCTACAATAGACAGAGACAGACAGAGAGAGACATAGAGAGAGAGAGAAAGACAAAGAGAGACAAAGACGGAGAGAGAGAGAAAGAGAGAGAGACACAAAGACAGAGAGTGAGAGAGAGCGAGCGAGACAGCGAGCGAGACAAACACAGAGAGTGCGAGACAGAGAGAGTGCGAGACAGCGAGAGAGAGACAGCAAGAGAGAGAGAGCGACAGAGCGAGAAAGACAGACGGAGACAGAGAGAGAAGAGACAGAGAGAGAGCGAGACAGAGAGAGAGCGAGCGAGAGAGAGACATTAGGATGGGTAATCTTTAGGAGAGTGAGGCCTCCAAACTAAACTAGCAGTGTAATTAGCTGTAGGAGAGTGGCTGGCAGGACATCAGGGAGGGCTGGGGAAACTAAACTAGCAGTGTAATTAGCTGTAGGAGAGTGGCTGGCAGGACATCAGGGAGGGATGGGGAAACTAAACTAGCAGTGTAATTAGCTGTAGGAGAGTGGCTGGCAGGACATCAGGGAGGGCTAGGGAAACTAAACTAGCAGTGTAATTAGCTGTAGCAGAGTGGCTGGCAGGACATCAGGGAGGGATGGGGAAATTAAACTAGCAGTGTAATTAGCTGTAGGAGAGTGGCTGGCAGGACATCAGGGAGGGCTGGGAAAACTAAACTAGCCGTGTAATTAGCTGTAGGAGAGTGGCTGGCAGGACATCAGGGAGGGCTGGGGAAACTAAACTAGCAGTGTAATTAGCTGTAGGAGAGTGACTGGCAGGACATCAGGGAGGGATGGGGAAACTAAACTAGCAGTGTAATTAGCTGTAGGAGAGTGGCTGGAAGGACATCAGGGAGGGATGGGGAAACTAAACTAGCAGTGTAATTAGCTGTAGGAGAGTGGCTGGCAGGACATCAGGGAGGGCTGGGGAAACTAAACTAGCAGTGTAATTAGCTGTAGCAGAGTAGCTGGCAGGACATCAGGGAGGGATGGGGAAACTAAACTAGCAGTGTAATTAGCTGTAGGAGAGTGGCTGGCAGGACATCAGGGAGGGATGGGGAAACTAAACTAGCAGTGTAATTAGCTGTAGGAGAGTGGCTGGCAGGACATCAGGGAGGGCTGGGGAAATTAAACTAGCAGTGTAATTAGCTATAGGAGAGTGGCTGGCAGGACATCAGGGAGGGCAGGGGAAACTAAACTAGCAGTGTAATTAGCTGTAGGAGAGTGGCTGGCAGGATATCAGGGAGGGATGGGGAAACTAAACTAGCAGTGTAATTAGATGTAGCAGAGTGGCTGGCAGGACATCAGGGAGGGCTGGGGAAACTAAACTAGCAGTGTAATTAGCTGTAGGAGAGTGGCTGGCAGGACATCAGGGAGGGCTGGGGAATGGGCCCGAACACTGACTGCTATATTGTTCCATCCAGGGATTGTCAGATCCCCCACAGACTACTAGAGTACCCCACAATGCACTGCTCTGTGTGCCAGCACCCTTATGATGCTGTTATTAATAAAAATGTGGTGTGGTGCGATGGATGGTGCTGCGATGGGGCTGTGTGTGTGTGTGTGTGTGTGTGTGGGGGGGGGGGGGGGGGGGGCTTGGCTGAGGAAGGTTGAGGACATCCACAGATTCTGTTTTCATTTTTCTGCGGGGGCCATGTGGGAGATAAAGGCCTTCTTTGAGCTGCTGTGCTTCATACGCTCAGGCCCTGGAGATTAATCATCTAGACCCAGAGCAGAGCCCGCTGACAGCCATTCGAGGCCCAGGCCTCAAACGGACCCATTGTCGCATCGCAGGGCCCAAAGTGGCAGTGACACTTTTAGTCAAAGTGCAGACTTATGACATGGCTAAAGTGGATTAATGACTACACTGCTGATTTCCCCAGGACTATTCGTCTGTAGTAAGGGCTTGATATGAAGCCTAATCCATCATAACCAGAAAGCTGAGCTCATCATGTCTAAGAGTAAAGGAGTCAGCAGATATAAAACAATGTTCCTCCGTAGAGAAAATCTGAATCTAAGAATATCCCCATGAATTATGTTTCTGTCTGACCTAGAAATCCATCTATACGTAAGTTTCTCTCTCTCTCTGAGGGGTGTGTGTGTGTGATCAAAGAGGAACGAATCAAGAACACACAGTAATGGCGTGTGCTGCTAAGGTAGCCTGCAGCTCTGAAGACTAATGACTGTGTGTGTGTGTGTGTGTGTGTGTGTGTGTGTGTGTGTGCGTGCGTGCGTGCGTGCGTGCGTGCGTGCGTGTGTGTCTCCAAGGCAGGGTCTGCTTTCTCTCTCACCTCCCTGTTCTGCTCTGACATTCTCCAGAGTCTGTCCTGGTCTTTCATGTGGTTCACAGCTTAATAGTTCTCACTGATAATTTCAATGAAACACTTCCTCTCCCCCCACTACCTTCCACAGCCCACAACCCGGCTGGCTGTAGTCTACTGCTAATTACACTGATCTCAGGTCTGTGACAGATCACACTATGACTGGGACTTAAAACACACCTGTCAATCAAAATCTGACCCAGGAATTTAGTTTCCCAGTCCAGGCAATCTGAACAGTACCATTTCCTCTGTGCCGACCTACACTAAGTAGGGATGGATCAGGAGAACCAAGATTTTGGCTCAGGTATAAGCCTAGGTCAGTTTCATTTAGAAATTAATGGGAAGAAGAATTACAGAAAAGCAGGAATTGATTCCTGATTAATCAGGAAGAAAACCATTCATGATATAGGGTAACTTGGGGATGAGACATTATGCCTAGAGAAGTGACAGACAGACAGACACAGAGCCAGAGCCAGAGCCAAAGCCAGAGCCAGAGACAGAGACAGACAGACAGATACTCACAGCGATGATGTCCAGTGTGTTGTTACAGACTTTCCGTATCTCAGCGTTCTTGTCGTGCATCAGGTCAATGAGGTAGGCAGGAGCCTCTGGAGACAGGGAGTCCAGTAAAGGACAACAGAGAGAGGGAGAGAGGGAGTCCAGTAAAGGACAACAGAGAGAGGGAGAGAGGGAGTCCAGTAGAGGACAACAGAGGGAGGGAGGGAGGGAGTCCAGTAAAGGACAACAGAGAGAGGGAGAGAGGGAGTCCAGTAAAGGACAACAGAGAGAGGGAGAGAGGGAGTCCAGTAAAGGACAACAGAGAGAGGGAGGGAGTCCAGTAGAGGACAACAGGGGGAGGGAGAGAGGGAGTCCAGTAAAGGACAACAGAGAGAGGGAGAGAGGGAGTCCAGTAAAGGACAACAGAGAGAGGGAGAGAGTCCAGTAGAGGACAACAGAGAGAGGGAGAGAGGGAGTCCAGTAAATGACAACAGAGAGAGGGAGGGAGTCCAGTAGAGGACAACAGAGGGAGAGAGAGAGGGAGTCCAGTAGAGGACAACAGAGAGAGGGAGAGAGGGAGTCCAGTAAAGGACAACAGAGAGAGGGAGAGAGGGAGGGAGTCCAGTAGAGGACAACAGAGGGAGGGAGGGAGTCCAGTAAAGGACAACAGAGAGAGGGAGAGAGGGAGTCCAGTAAATGACAACAGAGAGAGGGAGGGAGTCCAGTAGAGGACAACAGAGGGAGAGAGAGAGGGAGTCCAGTAGAGGACAACAGAGGGAGAGAGAGAGGGGGTCCAGTAAAGGACAACAGAGAGAGGGAGTCCAGTAAAGGACAACAGAGAGAGGGAGAGAGGGAGGGAGTCCAGTAGAGGACAACAGAGGGAGGGAGAGAGGGTGAAAGGGAGTCCAGTAGAGGACAACAGAGGGAGGGAGAGAGGGTGAGAGGGAGTCCAGTAGAGGACAACAGAGGGAGGGAGAGAGGGTGAGAGGGAGTCCAGTAGAGGACAACAGAGGGAGGGAGAGAGGGAGTCCAGTAGAGGACAACAGAGGGAGAGAGAGAGGGAGTCCAGTAGAGCGCAACAGAGGGAGAGAGAGAGGGAGTCCAGTAGAGGACAACAGAGGAAGGGAGGGGGGGGGGGGGGGGGTCCAGTAGAGGACAACAGAGGGAGGGAGAGAGGGTGAGAGGAGAGTCCAGTAGAGGACAACAGAGGGAGGGAGAGAGGGTGAGAGGGAGTCCAGTAGAGGACAACAGAGGGAGGTAGAGAGGGTGAGAGGGAGTCCAGTAGAGGACAACAGAGGGAGGGAGAGAGGGAGTCCAGTAGAGGACAACAGAGGGAGAGAGAGAGGGAGTCCAGTAGAGGACAACAGAGGAAGGGAGGGGGGGGGGGGGAGAGTCCAGTAGAGGACAACAGAGGGAGGGAGAGAGGGAGTCCAGAAGAGGACAACAGAGGGAGGGAGAGAGGGAGTCCAGAAGAGGACAACAGAGGGAGGGAGGGAGGGAGGGAGGGAGGGAGGGAGGGAGGGGACAACACATGGAGGGAGGGGACAACAGAGGGAGGGAGAGAGGGATACTGTCTCTACATTTCTAGCCCTTTACCCTGTCATTTTGCTGTTCTTTCTCCTCAGACACGTCATTCAACGATGTCTGTTTAATCAAGATCACAGTGACAGAAAGAAACGTAGCAAGGAAAGACTCTGCTTTTTCTCTTTCATTTCTTGAAAGGAAACAGTTGCCCTGTGGCCAAATGAACAACTCTTACATTTCCTGTGATGAGAGAGATATTGTAAAGCAGAAATCCTCTCCCAAGGCAGACCACTTGGTAGAGATCCCTCTGTAATATTCTCCACAGAAAGAAAAACATGTAGAAAATATTACCGCAAGCCATTTGTAATTTTACGTCTGATTCCAGCTGTACAGCATTACACTGTGTGGAGCACTGAGGTCATTGATAGGGTGATTTTTATTGCGACGGAAAGTCACATTGAAAGAAGCAGAGACATGGTATAGGGTGGTACTGTTGGTTACCACGGTAACACATAATACAGTACAGAGTGAGGTAAATATGGGGTGAAGTTTTAAGTGATTTCGGAGTAGGACATTGAGGGATCCTTTGGGCTGTAGTTCTGAGATGAATTGTATTGTGGGAAGAGAAAGGATACGTGTGTCCTTGATGATGACGTCCCTGGTGGCCTGGTGAAACACCATCTGGTAGAACACATAGACGATCTGACACACAAACTCATCATCCTCCTGTTGGGCTATAGGGAGAGAGAGAGAGAGACCGAGGTGAAACAACACATAGACTATCTGATCGTCCTCCTGTTGGGCTATAGGGAGAGAGAGAGACAGACCGAGGTGAAACAACACATAGACTATCTGATCGTCCTCCTGTTGGGCTATATGGAGGGAGAGAGAGAGAGAGAGAGAGAGAGAGAGAGAGAGACAGACAGAGGTGAAACAACACATAGACAATCTGATCGTCCTCCTGTTTGGTTGACACACAGACATATGGAGGTCAGGACACAGAGCTCCCCTGAAGAATGTAGTATTTCACTGGAATAACCGCCATTCTGCGCTATCTTAACATTAACCCTCTGATAGTGGAACCGAGCATGGGTCCTAACTACTACCTACCGTTGAGCAGCTCGATGAGAGCAGGGATGATGCCAGACTTGGCCATTGTGGCAGCACAGGAGTCGTCCATGGATACCGTCCCTATCATGATCACCACCTCTAGGATAAGGTCATCCTCTGCCGAGCCTGGTGGTGGGTGGGGGAAGAAGTCAGGGTTCAAAGAGATCAAAGCTGAGAAGGGAGAGGTCACTAAGGTCAAAGGTAACAGGCCCCAGTGTGTGTGCTCTCTAACATCATCCCATGATGTAGGACCAGTCAGTGACACAGAGAGTGTTGTTGAAGGTTATCGGTTAGAGAGGTTGGGGGGGGTGTGTGAGAAAGCTATTGGATCTACTTTTGTTCAAATTGAAAAACTTGGTATGATCCAAAAGCTTTTACTTCTCAAATCAAATTTTATTGGTCGCATACACATATTTTGCAGATGTTATCGCAGGTGTAGCTAAATGCTTATGTTTCTAGCTCCAACAGTGTAGTAAAATCTAACAATACACACCAAATAAAATCAAGAAATGAAGAAATATCAGAACGAGCAATGTCAGAGTCCGGAACATAGCATCATGCTGTGGGGATGTTTTTCAGCGGCAGGGATGGGAGACTAGTCAGGATCGAGGGAAAGATGAACGGAGCAAAGTACAGAGAGATCCTTGATGAACACTTGCTCCACAGCACTCAGATCCTCAGCCTGGGGGCGAAGCCAAGACAATGCAGCACTGGCTTTTGGACAAGTCTCTGAATGTCCTTGAGTGGCCCAGCCAGAGCCCGAACCTGAACCTGATCGAACATTTCTGGAGAGACCTGAAAATTGCTGTGCAGAAACGCTCCCCATCTAACGTGACAGAGCTTGAGGATCTGTAGAGAAGAATAGGAGAAACTCCCCAAATACAGGTGTGCCAAGCTTGTAGCGTCATACCCAAGAAGACTCGGTGCTGTAATCGCTGCCAAAGGTGCTTCAACAAAGTACTGAGTAAAGGGTCTGAATAATAATGTAAATGTGATACGTTTTTTTAACATTTCTAATACATTTGCAAAAATGTCTAAAAACCTGTTTTGCTTAGTCATTATGGATTATTGTGTGTAGATTGATGAGGGGAGTGATGTGATGTGTACGCAGAGGAACTTTAAGCTTTTCACCCTCTCCACTGCGGCCCCTCTCCACGTGGATGGGGGCGGGCTTTCAACATGGATGGGGGCGGGCTCTCCACATGGATGGGGCGGGCTCTCAACATGGATGGGGGCGTGCTCTCAACATGGATGGGGGCGGGCTCTCAACATGGATGGGGGCGGGCTCTCAACATGGATGGGAGCGGGCTCTCCACGTGGATGGGGGCGGGCTCTCAACATGGATGGGGCGGGCTCTCCACGTGGATGGGGGCGGGCTCTCAACATGGATGGGGGCGGGCTCTCAACATGGATGGGGGCGTGCTCTCAACATGGATGGGGGCGTGCTCTCAACATGGATGGGGGCAGGCTCTCAACATGGATGGGGGCGTGCTCTCAAACTGGGTGGGGGCGGGCTCGCTCTGCAGTCTCCTAAAGTCCAAGATCATCTCCTTCATTTGTTGACGTTGAGGGAGAGGTTATTATCCTGACACCACTCCACCAGGGCCCTCACCTTCTCCCTGTAGGCTGTCTCGTTGTTGTTGGCAAATCAGGCCTACCACTGTTGAGTTGGAGACATAGGGCCACGTAAGGGAGTACAGGAGGGGGCTGAGCACGCACTTTTGTGGGGCCACCGTGTTGAAGAACAGCGTGGCGGATGTGCTGTTACCTACCTTCATCACCTGGGGTTGGCCCGTCAGGAAGTCTAGGACCCAGTTGCACATGGAGGGGTTTAGACCCAGGGTTCTGAGCTTAGTGATGAGCTTGGAAGGCATTATGGTGTTGAAGGCTGAGCTGTAGTCGATGAATAGGATTCTTACGTAGTTATTCCTCTTGTTTTTAGCTCGTCCGGCAGCAAGGCGTCAGAGTCCAAAACGTGGCTGGCTTTCCCCTTATTATTTGTGATTGTCTCTGCCTCAAACGTCTTGCCTTTGAATTGTGACTATACTTTGTCCCTGTACTGTCGTTTTGCCTCTTTGATTGCCTTACGGAGGGCATAGCTGGTCTGTTTGTACCCGTTTGTGTTCCCAGTCACCTTGGCGTGGTTTAATGGAGTGGTTAGCGCTCTTCAGTTTTGAGCGAATGCTGCCATCTATCCACGTTTTTTGGTTTGGATAAGTTCTAATCATCACAGTAAGAACAACATCCTCTATGTACTTCCTGATGAACTCAGTCACTGAGTCAGTGTATACGTTAATACTATTCCCACTCTGCGTGATCAAACAGTCTTGAAGCATAGATTCTGATTGGTCAGACCAATATTAACCAGTCCTTACTACGGGTATTTTCTTTTTAAGTATCTGCCTAAAGCAAAATGGAGGTGTGATCTGATTTGCCGAAGGGAGGACTGGGGAGGGCATTGTAGACATTACAGTAACAATGTTCAAGAGCGATTGAGCAGCACAGATGTGTTGATATTTTCCTCAGATTTCCTTTATTCAAGTCTCCAGCTACAATAAATGCAGCCTCAGGATATGTGGTTCCCAGTTTGCACAAAGTCCAGTGTAGTTCCTTGAGAGCTGTCGCGGAGTCGGCTTTGGGGTGGACATATACTGCCGTGACGAAATAATTCTCTCAGGAGGTAATGCGGCCCGGCATTTGATGGTGAGATATTCCAGATCGGGAGAACAAAGGAACTGGAGTTCCTGTACGCTACCACAATCACACCATGAGTATCTAATCATGAAACATACACCTCTACCTTTCTTTTTCTCAGAGAGTTCTTTCTTCCTGTCCGCGCGATATATGGAAAACCCCGCTGGCTGAATGGACGAGGACAGCATATCCGGAGAGAGCCATGATTCCGTAAAACAGAGTATGTAACAGTTCCTGATGTCTCTCTGGAAGGAGATCCTCACCCTAAGCTTGTTTACTTTATTGTCCAGGGACTGAGCGTTAGTGCGTAATATACTCGGAAGCGGTGGATGGTATGCATGCTTCCTGAGTCTCACTATGAACCCACTCCTTGTTCCTCTTTTCCGGCGACGGCGACTTGGATCAGCCCCTGGCATGAACGGAATTGCCTCAGAAGTTCAAACAAAGGATTCAATACAGGAAATTAGAACTTCTGGTTGAAATTCTGGTGAGTGACCGCTGATCTAATATCCCAAGTTATTTCCGGTTGTAGGTAATTATACAAGAAACATTCTGAGCAATTAATTTAAGAAATAACACAAACAAAAAGTTTGTGCAAAGTTGTCTAGGAGCTAGAAACAGGGCAACCATGTCTGTTGGCACCATCTTGTCATCTTTCTCAAGTTCACCAGGGTGAATGCACCTGTAAGTTACAGCATCAGCACCCCCCCACCTTTTGTCCCCCTCTCTGCCTCACCTCCCTCCATGGATTGAGGTAGTCTTTGAGGCCTACCTGGATTGAGGTAGTCTTTGAGGCCTACCTGGATTGAGGTAGTCTTTGAGGCCTACCTGGATTGAGGTAGTCTTTGAGGCCTACCTGGATTGAGGTAGTCTTTGAGGCCTACCTGGATTGAGGTGGTCTTTGAGGCCTACCTGGATTGAGGTGGTCTTTGAGGTACGGCACCAGGTTGTACTCCTTCAGCACCAGTTCCCAGTCAAGGTCAGGGATGGTGAGGTTAGCCAGAGTCCCCAGACACTCCATCACATACTCCTCCCTCTCCTCGGCTCCCATCTGAGCCGCTAGGTCACCCACATAGTCCTTATGAGGTACAAGAAGGGGGTTGGTTACTATAGAGACACAGGGCAGGGTTCAGCACTACAATGTTTGTTCTAATAGTGTAGCTATGGATTCAGTAACTAGCATAAGAACACACGTAGCTATGGATTCAGTAACTAGCATAAGAACACACGTAGCTATGGATTCAGTGACTAGCATAAGAATACACGTAGCTATGGATTCAGTGAATAGCATAAGAACACACGTAGCTATGGATTCAGTAACTAGCATAAGAACACACGTAGCTATGAATTCAGTAACTAGCATAAGAACACACGTTGCTATGGATTCAGTAACCAGCATAAGAACACATGTAGCTATGGATTCAGTAACTAGGATAAGAACACACGTAGCTATGGATTCCGTAACTAGCATAAGAACACACGTAGCTATGGATTCAGTGACTAGCATAAGAACACACGTAGCTATGGATTCAGGAACTAGCATAAGAACACACGTAGCTATGGATTCAGTGACTAGTATAAGAACACACGTAGCTACGGAGTCAGTAACTAGCATAAGAACACATGTAGCTACTAATTCAGTAACTAGCATAAGAACACACGTAGCTATGGATTCAGTAACTAGCATAAGAACACACGTAGCTATGGATTCAGTAACTAGCATAAGAACACACGTAGCTACGGATTCAGTGACTAGCATAAGAACACACGTAGCTATGGATTCAGTAACTAGCATAAGAACACACGTAGCTATGAATTCAGTAACTAGCATAAGAACACACGTAGCTATGGATTCAGTAACTAGCATAAGAACACACGTAGCTATGGATTCAGTAACTAGCATAAGAACACACGTAGCTATGGATTCAGTAACTAGCATAAGAACACACGTAGCTATGGATTCAGTAACCAGTAACTAGCATAAGAACACACGTAGCTATGGATTCAGTAACTAGCATAAGAACACACGTAGCTATGGATTCAGTAACTAGCATAAGAACACACGTAGCTATGGATTCAGTAACTAGCATAAGAACACACGTAGCTATGGATTCAGTAACTAGCATAAGAACACACGTAGCTATGGATTCAGTAACTAGCATAAGAACACACGTAGCTATGGATTCAGTGACTAGCATAAGAACACACGTAGCTATGAATTCAGTGACTAGCATAAGAACACACGTAGCTACGGATTCAGTAACTAGCATAAGAACACACGTAGCTATGAATTCAGTAACTAGCATAAGAACACACGTAGCTATGGATTCAGTAACTAGCATAAGAACACACGTAGCTATGGATTCAGTAACTAGCATAAGAACACACGTAGCTATGGATTCAGTAACTAGCATAAGAACACACGTAGCTATGGATTCAGTGACTAGCATAAGAACACACATAGCTACGGATTCAGTAACTAGCATAAGAACACATGTAGCTATGGATTCAGTAACTAGCATAAGAACACACGTAGCTATTGATTCAGTAACTAGCATAAGAACACACGTAGCTACGGATTCAGTAACTAGCATAAGAACACACGTAGCTATGGATTCAGTAACTAGCATAAGAACACAGATCATGTGAGCCTGTCTAGCCTTATCCGTCTATATCCATACTAAGCATGTTGAAGCTCATCAGTGTTAAGAGTGTGAGTAAGTTTAGTACTCACTATGAAGAGGTTCTTGGTGGGTCCGTCATGTTGTGACAAGTTCCTGATCATCTTCATGGTAAGAACATCCTTTAACTTCAGACCCCTCTTCATCAGCATCTTCAGACCATTACCTAGGCACAGGAGAACAGCATTAGGAGTGTGTGTGTGTGTGTGTGTGTGTGTGTGTGTGTGTGTGTGTGTGTGTGTGTGTGTGTGTGTGTGTGTGTGTGTGTGTGTGTGTGTGTGTGTGTGTGTGTTGTACCTTCACAGATGACCTGTGCGTTCCTCTTGTTGGCTGCCAGGTTGATGCAGAAGGAGATGAGCTCAGGTTCCATGTGGCTCTCACCACACTCAAACAGCATCTTCATCAACTGTCAATCAATCATCAATACCAATTCATCATCAATCAATATAGTTGGCCAGCAGTCAGTCAGTGTGTTATGGGTGTGTCTGTTCCCAAGCCTTTCTCTCTACTGTTTGTGTATGGATGTTTGCTTGGCGACATCATTGGCTGAGTGGATGAATCACATCATCACCATGTTGAGGACACTGGTCTCCATAGTTTCCATACAGTCATTTAGTGGGTCGCCATGGTGACACAAGTTGGGTTAACCGCAGAGTACGGGAACAGGCAGCCCTTCCCTGAGGTGAGCAGAAAGGTAGAGGTACAGTACACTCGTTGCTGTCTAATCAGGTCTGTGCCTGTCTAGACCCTGGAGGAGAAACCTGAAAGAGCTAGCAAACAGACAACGAGGAGAGAGAGATAGAGAAATAGAGAGCAAGAGAGAGATGTAGAGAGGGAGGGGGAGAGAGATGGAGAGAGGGAGGGGGAGAGAGATGGAGAGAGGGAGGGGGAGAGAGATGTAGAGAGGGAGGGGGAGAGAGATGGAGAGAGGGAGGGGGAGAGAGGGAGGGGGAGTGGCCACCAGGAAACGGCCTTGGAGGTCAACTTTGGGCGGGCACGGGTTCAAAAACGAGTCGCCCACAGCCCCTGCCCTCTGCTCCCCGTCTCCCAGCTCTCCTTCTCTGATTTAACATTAAACAGGAAAGGCTTTAAGCAGGGGCACTGCAGGCCCGCTCCCTGTGAGGAGTTAGCAGTGTGCAATCACACACACACACACACACAGGCCCCGAGTCGGGTATCACATACCAGGGGCCCTGGACCCCAAATCAGCCCCGTCTAGACTCTCTGGCACCTGCCTCTGCTTATTTACCACAGCACAGACAGAGGAGGCCTAGCGCCATACTACACAGCACACCCTCACTATCTAACCCCTCACTGCCCTCCACCCCTCCCTATCTAACCCCTCACTGCCCTCCACCCCTCACTATCTAACCCCTCACTGCCCTCCACCCCTCACTATCTAACCTCTCACTGCCCTCCACCCCTCACTATCTAACCCCTCACTGCCCTCCACCCCTCACTATCTAACCCCTCACTGCCCTCCACCCCCCACTATCTAACCCCTCACTGCCCTCCACCCTCACTATCTAATCCCTCACTGCCCTCCACCCCCACTATCTAACCCCTCACTGCCCTCCACCCCCCACCATCTAACCCCTCACTGCCCTCCACCCCCACTATCTAATCCCTCACTGCCCTCCACCCCCACTATCTAACCCCTCACTGCCCTCCACCCCCCACCATCTAACCCCTCACTGCCCTCCACCCCCACTATCTAATCCCTCACTGCCCTCCACCCCCACTATCTAACCCCTCACTGCCCTCCACCCCCCACCATCTAACCCCTCACTGCCCTCCACCCCCACTATCTAATCCCTCACTGCCCTCCACCCCCACTATCTAATCCCTCACTGCCCTCCACCCTCACTATCTAACCCCTCACTGCCCTCCACCCCTCACTATCTAACCTCTCACTGCCCTCCACCCCCACTATCTAACCCCTCACTGCCCTCCACCCTCACTATCTAATCCCTCACTGCCCTCCACCCCCACTATCTAACCCCTCACTGCCCTCCACCATCTAACCCCTCACTGCCCTCCACCATCTAACCCCTCACTGCCCTCCACCATCTAACCCCTCACTGCCCTCCACCATCTAACCCCTCACTACCTCCACCATCTAACCCCTCACTGCCCTCCACCATCTAACCCCTCACTGCCCTCCACCCCCACTATCTAACCCCTCACTGCGCTCCACCCCCACTATCTAACCCCTCACTGCCCTCCACCCTCACTATCTAATCCCTCACTGCCCTCCACCCCCACTATCTAACCCCTCACTGCCCTCCACCCTCACTATCTAATCCCTCACTGCCCTCCACCCCCACTATCTAACCCCTCACTGCCCTCCACCCCCCACCATCTAATCCCTCACTGCCCTCCACCATCTAACCCCTCACTGCCCTCCACTATCTAATCCCTCACTGCCCTCCACCCCCACTATCTAACCCCTCACTGCCCTCCACCCCCCACCATCTAATCCCTCACTGCCCTCCACCATCTAACCCCTCACTGCCCTCCACTATCTAACCCCTCACTGCCCTCCACCATCTAACCCCTCACTGCCCTCCACCATCTAACCCCTCACTGCCCTCCACCATCTAACCCCTCACTGCCCTCCACCCCCACTATCTAACCCCTCACTGCCCTCCACCCCCACTATCTAACCCCTCACTGCCCTCCACCCTCACTATCTAATCCCTCACTGCCCTCCACCCCCACTATCTAACCCCTCACTGCCCTCCACCCTCACTATCTAATCCCTCACTGCCCTCCACCCCCACTATCTAACCCCTCACTGCCCTCCACCCTCACTATCTAATCCCTCACTGCCCTCCACCCCCACTATCTAACCCATCACTGCCCTCCACCCCCACCATCTAACCCCTCACTGCCATCCACCCTCACTATCTAATCCCTCACTGCCCTCCACCCCCACTATCTAACCCCTCACTGCCCTCCACCCTCACTATCTAATCCCTCACTGCCCTCCACCCCCACTATCTAACCCCTCACTGCCCTCCACCCTCACTATCTAATCCCTCACTGCCCTCCACCCCCACTATCTAACCCATCACTGCCCTCCACCCCCACCATCTAATCCCTCACTGCCCTCCACCATCTAACCCCTCACTGCCCTCCACTATCTAACCCCTCACTGCCCTCCACCCCCACCATCTAACCCCTCACTGCCCTCCACCATCTAACCCCTCACTGCCCTCCACCATCTAATCCCTCACTGCCCTCCACCATCTAACCCCTCACTGCCCTCCACCATCTAACCCCTCACTGCCCTCCACCATCTAACCCCTCACTGCCCTCCACCATCTAACCCCTCACTGCCCTCCACCATCTAACCCCTCACTGCCCTCCACTATCTAACCCCTCACTGCCCTCCACCATCTAACCCCTCACTGCCCTCCACCATCTAACCCCTCACTGCCCTCCACCATCTAACCCCTCACTGCCCTCCACCATCTAACCCCTCACTGCCCTCCACCATCTAATCCCTCACTGCCCTCCACCATCTAACCCCTCACTGCCCTCCACTATCTAACCCCTCACTGCCCTCCACCATCTAATCCCTCACTGCCCTCCACCATCTAACCCCTCACTGCCCTCTATCTAATCCCTCACTGCCCTCCACCATCTAACCCCTCACTGCCCTCCACCATCTAATCCCTCACTGCCCTCCACCATCTAACCCCTCACTGCCCTCCACCATCTAACCCCTCACTGCCCTCCATCCCTCACTGCCCTCCACCATCTAACCCCTCACTGCCCTCCACCATCTAACCCCTCACTGCCCTCCACCATCTAACCCCTCACTGCCCTCCACTATCTAATCCCTCACTGCCCTCCACCATCTAACCCCTCACTGCCCTCCACTATCTAATCCCTCACTGCCCTCCACCATCTAACCCCTCACTGCCCTCCACCATCTAACCCCTCACTGCCCTCCATCCCTCACTGCCCTCCACCATCTAACCCCTCACTGCCCTCCACCATCTAACCCCTCACTGCCCTCCACTATCTAATCCCTCACTGCCCTCCACCATCTAATCCCTCACTGCCCTCCACCATCTAACCCCTCACTGCCCTCCATCCCTCACTGCCCTCCACCATCTAACCCCTCACTGCCCTCCACCATCTAACCCCTCACTGCCCTCCACCATCTAACCCCTCACTGCCCTCCATCCCTCACTGCCCTCCACCATCTAACCCCTCACTGCCCTCCACCATCTAATCCCTCACTGCCCTCCACCATCTAACCCCTCACTGCCCTCCACCATCTAACCCCTCACTGCCCTCCACCATCTAACCCCTCACTGCCCTCCACTATCTAATCCCTCACTGCCCTCCACCATCTAACCCCTCACTGCCCTCCACCATCTAACCCCTCACTGCCCTCCACCATCTAATCCCTCACTGCCCTCCACCATCTAACCCCTCACTGCCCTCCACTATCTAATCCCTCACTGCCCTCCACCATCTAACCCCTCACTGCCCTCCACCATCTAATCCCTCACTGCCCTCCACCATCTAACCCCTCACTGCCCTCCACCATCTAACCCCTCACTGCCCTCCATCCCTCACTGCCCTCCACCCCCACTATCTAACCCCTCACTGCCCTCCACCCCTCATGATCTAATCCCTCACTGCCCTCCACCCCTCATGATCTAATCCCTCACTGCCCTCCACCCCCACTATCTAACCCCTAACTGCCCTCCACCCCTCACTATCTAACCCCTCACTGCCCTCCACCCCCACTATCTAACCTCTCACTGCCCTCCACCCCCACTATCTAACCTCTCACTGCCCTCCACCCCTCCCTATCTAACCCCTCACTGCCCTCCACCCCTCCCTATCTAACCCCTCACTGCCCTCCACCCCTCCCTATCTAACCCCTCACTGCCCTCCACCCCTCACTATCTAACCCCTCACTGCCCTCCACCCCCACTATCTAACCCCTCACTGCCCTCCACCCCTCCCCATCTAACCCCTCACTGCCCTCCACCCCTCACTATCTAACCCCTCACTGCCCTCCACCCCCACTATCTAACCCCTCACTGCCCTCCACCCCCACTATCTAACCCCTCACTGCCCTCCACCCCTCCCCATCTAACCCCTCACTGCCCTCCACCATCTAACCCCTCACTGCCCTCCACCCCCACTATCTAATCCCTCACTGCCCTCCACCCCTCCCCATCTAACCCCTCACTGCCCTCCACCCCTCACTATCTAACCTCTCACTGCCCTCCACCCCTCACTATCTAACCTCTCACTGCCCTCCACCATCTAACCCCTCACTGCCCTCCACCATCTAACCCCTCACTGCCCTCCACCCCCACTATCTAACCCCTCACTATCTAACCCCTCACTGCCCTCACTGCCCTCCACCCCCACTATCTAACCCCTCACTGCCCTCCACCCCTCACTATCTAACCCCTCACTGCCCTCCACCCCCACTATCTAACCCCTCACTGCCCTCCACCCCTCACTATCTAACCCCTCACTACCCTCCACTCCTCACTATCTAACCTCTCACTGCCCTCCACCCCTCACTATCTAACCTCTCACTGCCCTCCACCCCTCACTATCTAATCCCTCACTGCCCTCTACACCTCACTATCTAACCCCTCACTGCCCTCCACCCCTCCCTATCTAACCCCTCACTGCCCTCACTGCCCTCCACCCCTCACTATCTAACCTCTCACTGCCCTCCACCCCTCACTATCTAACCTCTCACTGCCCTCCACCATCTAACCCCTCACTGCCCTCCACCATCTAACCCCTCACTGCCCTCCACCCCCACTATCTAACCCCTCACTATCTAACCCCTCACTGCCCTCACTGCCCTCCACCCCCACTATCTAACCCCTCACTGCCCTCCACCCCTCACTATCTAACCCCTCACTGCCCTCCACCCCCACTATCTAACCCCTCACTGCCCTCCACCCCTCACTATCTAACCCCTCACTACCCTCCACTCCTCACTATCTAACCTCTCACTGCCCTCCACCCCTCACTATCTAACCTCTCACTGCCCTCCACCCCTCACTATCTAATCCCTCACTGCCCTCTACACCTCACTATCTAACCCCTCACTGCCCTCCACCCCTCCCTATCTAACCCCTCACTGCCCTCACTGCCCTCCACCCCTCACTATCTAACCTCTCACTGCCCTCCACCCCTCACTATCTAACCCCTCACTGCCCTCCACCCCTCACTATCTAACCTCTCACTGCCCTCCACCCCTCACTATCTAATCCCTCACTGCCCTCTACACCTCACTATCTAACCCCTCACTGCCCTCACTGCCCTCCACCCCTCACTATCTAACCTCTCACTGCCCTCCACCCCTCACTATCTAACCCCTCACTGCCCTCCACCCCTCACTATCTAACCTCTCACTGCCCTCCACCCCTCACTATCTAACCCCTCACTGCCCTCCACCCCTCACTATCTAACCCCTCACTGCCCTCCACCCCTCACTATCTAACCCCTCACTGCCCTCCACCCCTCACTATCTAACCCCTCACTGCCCTCCACCCCTCACTATCTAACCTCTCACTGCCCTCCACCCCTCACTATCTAACCTCTCACTGCCCTCCACCCCTCACTATCTAACCCCTCACTGCCCTCCACCCCTCACTATCTAACCCCTCACTGCCCTCCACCCCTCACTATCTAACCCCTCACTGCCCTCTACCCCTCACTATCTAACCCCTCACTGCCCTCCACCCCTCACTATCTAACCTCTCACTGCCCTCCACCCCTCACTATCTAACCTCTCACTGCCCTCCACCCCTCACTATCTAACCCCTCACTGCCCTCCACCCCTCACTATCTAACCCCTCACTGCCCTCCACCCCTCACTATCTAACCCCTCACTGCCCTCCACCCCTCACTATCTAACCCCTCACTGCCCTCCACCCCTCACTATCTAACCCCTCACTGCCCTCCACCCCTCACTATCTAACCTCTCACTGCACTCCACCCCTCCCTATCTAACCTCTCACTGCCCTCCACCCCTCCCTATCTAACCCCTCACTGCCCTCCACCCCTCCCTATCTAACCCCTCACTGCCCTCCACCCCTCACTATCTAACCTCTCACTGCCCTCCACCCCTCACTATCTAACCTCTCACTGCCCTCCACCCCTCACTATCTAACCCCTCACTGCCCTCCACCCCTCACTATCTAACCCCTCACTGCCCTCCAGCCCCACTCTTCTCCTCTCTACCTTTCCTCCCTGGGCCTGGGTCAGGCCTGCCTGGTGTAGAGGAGAAGAGCTGGGTCAGGCCTGCCTGGTAGGGAAGAGAAAGGAAAAGGAGTAGGGGAGGGAAGGATATGTTGAACTGGCCAAAGAGCAAGGACAAAAAATAGGTAGCTTGATGAGGAAGCCTGTCCAGAGAGAGAGAAAGAAGATGGAGAGTAGAGGGGGTCAAGACCATCCCTGGAGGGGAGGGGATTAGAGGGCCTGGGGTCAAAGGTCTATTTCCGGTCATGCTGCTACCCAGCATCCTTTCTGACACTCCGACCCCGCAGGGCAGATCTACTGGCGACAGGACCCACTACACAAACAACCCTGTTTATGAGCATCTGGCCCGCATTTACACCCAATCTTACAACACAAACAGAATAAACATTTAAATAATCTATGAAAGACTGACAGGAATTCAGACAAAACGTAATCAATATGACATCGCCTCAATTCCATTCTGACATCACTCAAATCTTGAACGCTCAAAATCAATTTTCTAGATACAGCGCTCCAATTAGTAAAAATTAAAAAAATGGTATGAATAAATGGAGCTTTTATCACAGTGAGAGTGAAGGCTGATCAGCTGTCCTCCGGTGTTTGGGTGCAGATGTAGCGCGTCCCCCTATCTCTCCATCCCGTTCTTTCTCTCTCCATTCCTCCCACTCTCACAAGCTCTCTTTTTCTCTGTCCATCCATCCCCGGCTCTCCATCTATCCCTCTCCTTCTTTCCATCCCCCTCCGCCCCTCCCTCTCTCTCTCTCATGAATAATTCCAGGGCTGTTAGCCTCGATGCTAATGCTGTCTGGTCTGTAGCCCTGGCCCCTGGGTGTACATTACCCAGTCTTACCTGTGGTATGCAGTCTGTGTAGGCAAACATGGACTTGAATCGGTCATCCACACTGATGTGGTACAGAATGCACATACACAGCTGTCCCTGCTTCTCGTCAGCTGGAACATAAACAGAGAGAGAGAGAAGAGAAGCACAGAGACAGAGACAGACAGACATAGACAGAGAGAGAGAGACAGAGGTGAATGAATAAATGAATGAGGAGCTGTACACTTACATTCTGCTTCATGGGACTAGTGTGTGACACACACGTCCACTACAATACAGGTTAAGTAACATACAGTTAACCACCACTCTAAAACAATATGGTTTAGTAGTAAAAAAGCTAGCTATGCAAAGACAATGAAAACATTTTCGTATTGCAGGTTTATAGGAGGTTATTTTACAGCCGTCTGAGGGACGTGGCTCTGACTCTGTGTTAAACTGTCAGGTAGATCTGCTCTCTCAGAGTGTTTAGGAGTTTGACCCAAACCACTGCAGGGCGAATGCTGGCCTCTCCAGAGAGGCAGCTAACTAACACCATGGAGTCACTGAAACGTCTGAGGACCTAAGTAGTTTTAAGACTGGTCTGTGGAGGTAGAGGGGCCGACCACATTGAGTCAGAACAGAACTAGCGATGGTGATGGGCCTCAGCAAGACCACTGATCTGACAGAGCAGAGCAACCCAGTCCAGTACTAACTGGTCCTAAGCCGTGGTCAGGGATCATACAGGGGAGGCAGCCTACTGGAACCAGATGGGCTCACTGAACTCCTGGAAACAAGGGAAAAGAGACGGCTTGGAGGTTTCATTGGGAAAACAGGAGGAAGCATCAATTTTACTGCCTTTAATAAAGCTACGCTGCTCAGGCCCTTGCAGTGCCACGATTGGCACAAACATGTGCTTCTCATTAGTGGAGCCCTCAACCTATACCTAAACACACTCACATGAGCGTGCACACAAGACACACTCACACTCATCTGACCTGGCAAACTCCCTCACTACACCGGTAGAAACATGGAGGATCCTTTATGGGGAAAGAGAGAGACCCCATTAAAATGTTCAAAACACCACTAGAGCTCCAGTGAAAGAAAGAGTGGGGAGCTGTTAAGAATTATCTAGAGTGTTCAGGGGCAGTTAGTGGGAGAGCTAAACTCCAATTACACCCTGTTCTGATTTAAAACCACTCAACCTTGATAAAATCACACCGCCATGCATTAGTGGTCTCTGGGGCAGTTGTGTGGATAGTATACTATTGTTGTTAGTACAATTTATTGAGTAAATAAGAATACTGGTTCAATCTTCAAAGAAAAAACCCATAAAGAAAATGTCCCTGCAATAGCCATTCAGTGTAATGGAATGATTCTGGAATAACTGAGGAGTATTTTCTTTACTGTAAAACGGGGTACTTCAGCAGCACCCATGACAGATAGTCACGTCAACAACAAAGAGCCAGTGGTCAGGTGAAGGGTTGAAAGGATTGAGATGTCGTAGTTGGTCCTAAATCCTGGTTGAGAAGGAGGGATCAGGAGGAAGGTGAAGAGGAGGAGTAACCCACACTTTCCCCTTTCATCTTATCAGCCCAGATTGGGAAACCCTAGTGGGGGCTGATGGGACAGGGATCAGAGGGATGGCAGACGTCACCTCACACCCTCACAGTAGATCAGAACAGAGAGGAACGCTTATCTCTCTGGAGATAAGAGGGGCATCTCTGGACACAAACACAGAGGAAAGGACACCACATCACAGAGGCTAGAGGATGATTAATAAGGCCTCTATTCATCTGAGTTTGAAATCACACACACACACACACACACACACACACCCACTAAAAGTCAAGAATAGACAAAAGTGTAATAGCAATGAGAAAGAGTGAATCTTACAAACGCACACACAGACACACGCTCTCTAAAATCAGCACAGGAGGTTGGTGGCATCTTAATTGAGGAGGACGAACTCTTGGTATTGACTGGAGCGGAATGAGTGGAACGGTATTAAATACAACAAACACATGGTTTCCATGTGTTTGATGCCATTCCATTCATTCCGTTTCAGCCATTATTATGAGCCGTTCTCCCCTCAGCAGCCTCCACTGAAAATGAGATATATTCAGCTATGTTTAGCCTAAGTGTGGACAGGACGTGCACCTCTACATGATGTGTGTATGCGTAGGTGCGCGCGCACATGTGTATGTCTCATTCTAAAAGAAAAGAAAAAAAATCCCTCCCAAATCTCTGTAGACCCCTCCTCAGCCTCTCCGACCGGCTCCTACAAAAACAACATTTATGCTGGGGCCCAGAGTGTTATTCTAACAAATATATTATATTAATTATGCAAGTTACCCGACCCTCCCTGGAGAGGCTTCAAAGGGCCCATCACAGATGCTCCCAGCCGTGCCACATGACCCCCTGGATGAGCTAACGCACCAATCACACACTGGATCTTGTTTCAGGAAGTCATTTTTCTAATGGCCACCAGAGCCAGAACCAGCCTCGCTGTGTCCACAGCTTTAAAACAGCCTGCACCTGCACACACTGACACACACTTACTTAGACATACTGAAATGCACACACACACACACACACACTCTCAAACACACACAGGGAGTTGTGTCTGTCAGTACCTAGCATTAAGGAGAGTTTGTGGATGAGTCCAGCCTGAACCATCTGGCTGCGGAGGCCTGTGTCAAAGGAGAGGTTGAGGAGCAGACGCAGGGTAGTGTTCAGTAGGTTCTCATGATCACAGGCCAGCAGCCTGGCCAGCTTCTCCACTGCATATGTCTCTGCCTGAACACCAGGGAAAAGCCTAGTTACTCAACACATCCCGGTAGAAAGTACACCTCTACACACCCTACTTCAATAACCAATCCCACAATCCTTCTTTCACCATATTGGACTTCATCAGACTTCACCCGTGTTGGGGTCAGTTTCATTTGAACTGACCCCAACACTGACCTTATTTGAACTGACCCCAACTGACCCCCTTCAATTAATAACTTGAAATGAATTCAATGGATTTGTAACAGTCAGAATGCCAAGAGAAAGCAGCGTAGACACACAGTGTTTACAGGCAGGAGGAGGTGTTGAGATGATGCATCAAGGACATGTCTAAAACGTACCAAGAAAGTAGAGCAATCCATATACCTGCACAGTGGAAGAGGTGTGTGTGTGTGTGTGTGTGTGTGTGTGTGTGTGTGTGTGTGTGTGTGTGTGTGTGTGTGTGTGTGTGTGTGTGTGTGTGTGTGTGTGTGTGTGTGTGTGTGTGTGTGTGTGTCCAAGTACTCTGCTACTGTGTTCACAAGGAAATCCCCACAATTACAAATACAGTCTGCACGTAATCAACTGTAGTTCCTTTCACTATCTTACAACTGTTATCTGATGTTCAATATAATCCTAACTCAGCCTGGCTTGATAAAGGCACACCAACTGTTATCTGATGTTCAATATAATCCTAACTCAGCCTGGCTTGATAAAGGCACACCAACTGTTATCTGGTGTTCAATACAATCCTAACTCAGCCTGGCTTGATAAAGGCACACCAACTGTTATCTGGTGTTCAATACAATCCTAACTCAGCCTGGCTTGATAAAGGCACACCAACTGTTATCTGGTGTTCAATACAATCCTAACTCAGCCTGGCTTGATAAAGGCACACCAACTGGCTGAGATCAGATCCAGGAGGAACTGCATTACAGTAGGACATAGAGCAGTGATCACTAAAGTCTGGACTAGAAGACATTAAAAAAATAACTCTTACCCTAACAAAATGTAAACCATTAGAGATTACCTCAATCGGAGGACCTGCGACTTTTTATGTATTTTCCTCACCATGTTGAGACTCCTGGCCTTTTTTTTTCTCCTCCTTCATCCTTGCATCCCTCCCCCTCTCCATCCCTCTATCCCCCTCTCTATCCCTCCCCCTCTCCATCCCTCTATCCCCCTCCATATCCCCCTCTCCCTCCCTCCCTCCCTCACCATGTCATTCTTGTTCTCCAGGAAGATGCTGAGTTTCTTGAGGAAGGAGACCACGAGCACCAGTAGCTCCTCGTCCTCCCGGTCCAGGGTCTTCACCAGCATGTGGACGATGTTCTTGTTCCTCATTTTTAGCTCTGTACGTGTGTCCTCAGCCAGGTTTAACAACAGGTACAGAGCCACTGGGGAGCACAGGGAGAGGACTTGGGACTTGAGAATTAGATATTGCTCTAACCTGTTATTACTATGTTATAACCAATGCAAACATTTTTTTAAATAATAATATACTGTGTAATACTTTGTAATGTAATCACCATGTTATTACATAATAATACATGTAAAAAAAATAATTAAATACTAAGTAATACTGTCATGTAATCACCATGTTATCACATAATAATACATGTAAAAAAATATGTAGAATACTATGTAATACTATCACGTAATCACCATGTTATTATCACAATAATAAATGTAAAAATATATGTAAAATACTATGTAATACTGTCATGTAATCACCATGTTATTACCATAATAATAAATGTAAAAAGAAGTTATACTATGTAATATTGTCATGTTATCACCATGTTATTACCATGTAATAACTGATATACAAAATATACAATGCAATGTAATCACTATGTTATTAATTGTAATATTATTGCTTATTACATCATTGCATTATCAAGCACTAACAGCGCTGCTCAACACATCACTGGCCTTCTGCTCAACACATCACTGGCCTTCTGCTCAACACATCACTGGCCTTCTGCTCAACACATCACTGGCCTTCTGCTAGGCATGGTAATGTACCACTTTTACTGTACCTCGTAGAAGCTGCTCCTGCTTGCTCAGGAGGCCCTGGTATTTCTTTAAGGCTTTCTCATGTTCCTTCTTCACATTCTGGTTGTCAGGGTCCTCTTCATGTGAAAACAGTCAAGGAAGGAGTACTGCTGCTACACTGATCCAATCAACTCACCACAGAGAACTGATATAGTCACATGTTTTATATCAGTCTATTACAACATCCAAAAAAGAACAACAATTCATTGCCTTTCCTTCTATACTGTGACATTATGATTAAAATTAAGAGATATGCCAACACTGAGGACAGCAGAGACCCTGAGGTGTTGACCCTCTGTGAAGCAGCAAGGTAGTGTAACATCATTCATGTGACCTTTGACCTTAGCTGAAGGATATAAGCCTTCTTCTTCTTCTGCAGTTCATCCTGCCAGAGGTCGTACCTCTTCAGCTCGTGTTCAGTGATGTTCATACAGAGGGCTCCGATCTTATAGTGGGTCACTAGCCCATGAAACTGGGAGAAACTGGGGATGGGAAGAGGAAAGGTTTACAAGGCTTCCACTTATTCAAAAGTGCACATCGTTCATCATCACGCGACACCTATTTGGACCACAATCGGGAGCTCAGATTGAAATGATCCCATCACCTGAGAGCTTAGTCCAAAAAAGGTGTGCCAAAATAAAACCTTAAAAGCATCGAGTCCAACAGTATCTCTTACTCATAATCAGCCAGACACAAACCAGATCATTGTAAAACCCCAACAGCATAGCACTGCCATGGAGCGAGATCAAGAAAGACTATCAGTTTTCAGAACAGCGTAGATCCGCTCACAACTCAAATTGTTCTTGACAAGTAGTTTATATATCATCCTCTCAATGGTAATTTTAATGTTCCCTGAAACCCCTGGTTGGAAAGAAAGGTTTTGGTCTATGTTGTCATAGTTATGTGACTTCTGTCAGAACGAGAGAGAGAGAGGGGGAAGAAAGAGAGGGAAGAAAGAGAGGGAAGAAAGAGAGGGAAGAAAGAGAGGGAATTGTGTACCTGGAGAAGCAGAAGAAGACGTAGATAATGGTAGTTGCCATGTCAACGCTCTGTTTCCAGTCCTCCCTCAGGACTCTGGCTAGGGCTCCCAGGGCCGTTTCTGACGAGGAGCAGACACACAGTCAGGTTAGAAAGACGTGGTATGTGTGTGTGTGTGTGTGTGGGGGGGGGGGGGTAGGAGATAGGGTGGGGGGCAAGGAGAAAGGGAAGTGATCGAGGAAGTGGAGAAGGGATTATTTGAAGGAAATGGACAGACTGTTAGGATTGGGAAGGGAAGTATGGAGTAGGGGTGATAGAAAGAGTCAACTAGAGATGACAGTCAGGTTGGGGTTGGGGTGGGAGGTTAAGGTAAGGAACCTGGGTGAATGTAAGGGGTTCCAGGCTCACATGGCTTTGAGCTATGGGTGACCTTCATTGTAAAGACACATATCACGTTGTTCCATTTCCCCTGGCCCTCTCCTCTTTCCTCACTGACCCCAAGTCTCACAGTTCTACCATTATCAACATCTGACCACTTGGTGCGTTACGACAAAGTGAACTTGTGATGCATATTGACAGTTACAAATGAAGCCATGCCATCTTCTGACAGTTGTAATGGATGATGGCCTTGTGCTGTTGTGAGAGAAAACAGCTCTGTCATCAGGGAAGGGAATAGGAAGGGCTTGGCTGTGTTTTTCTTATGAATGGGATGGGCTGCTGGCTGAGAGAATGGATTATATCAACCAATGACACTAGAGTTTGGCTAGCATCTGGCCTATTTAGCTTTCATACACCCAGCAGAGCAGAGTAGGGATGGGTGCAAGTACTCGAGTATAACCAGTAATTGGAACAACAAATAGCATACCGCAAACGTTTTGCCTTCAGCCTGGTTTCACGCTTATATGCGAGTATTCTAGTACTCAAAATGACTTTCATGAAAATACTCAAACATAGACATTCTCTAAAATGCCCAGTCCATAGTGCAGATGATTACTCCGGGGCATACCATTGTGACAGATGAGGAAGGAACTCAAGGAAGGAGCGTACCATTCTGCAGGAGCTCTTCCAGGTTGTCAGGGTTGCGGGCGAGGTGGAGAATGAGGGTTGCTCCCCTGACCTTCTCTGGGATGTCTTCATACAGCAGCTCCACATAGTCATCTATGCTGTTGATGTTGGCCTCCTCATCCAGCTGACAACGACCCAGATACAGTATGGGTGAGGAATGAGGAGGATTATTAACACAGAAATAATGCAATGAATCATGGTATCAAATACAAAGAAATAGGCACAGACACACTGTCACACACACTGTCACACACACACACACACACACTGTCACACACACACACACACAGATATTTGAAGACGCTTTCCTTACCTCCATCCCCTCAAATGGTGTGAGGTCTCTGGGCGAATGTTTCTCTTGTTTGTCTGTGAGGTGCAGGACAGGACAGCAAAGACACTAGTCAGCATGATTAACGTGTATTTACGTAATGCGTCATTCAGCCTGCAACTGCAGCCTATCAGGACCAGGCGTTACCATGATGTAACCATTACCTGGCTTCTTGCGGTTCTGCAGGTAGAACAGCAGTTGTTCCACCTCTGGAAGTTTAGATGGATGAATGAGCCTGCATTCCTCCACCACCCTGCGAGCCAGGGTGGCAATGTCCGTGTTGGCGTTTAAGCTTTTAAGGCGGATGCTGTGAATAGAAAATACATATTTGGAGCAATTTTCTTAGAAACAAAAAAAGCTATTTCCAATAACTTTTCAATTACTTCATCTTTTGTTAGGGCAAAATCAAATCAAACTTTATTTGTCACATGCGCCGAATACAACAGGTGAAACAGTGAAATGCTTACTTACAAGCCCTTAACCGCAGTGCAGTTCAAGACAGAGTTGAGAAAATATTTACCAAATAAACTAAAGTAAAAAATTATAAAATACAGATCAAGCCAAAAAAAATCAAGCAAAAGCATCATGTAACAGGGTAGGAAATGACCACTATTTTGGTCAGTGTTTCCCCTGGGACTCTACTTAGTGGTGAACATGGTATGTATAAAAGAACCCATTGGACCTGTTCAGTAGTGATGGGCATTCGAGTATTTTCTGTGAACCGGCTCATTTAGCTCTATTTTGTAAAAGAGCAGGCTCCCAAACGGTTCTTCGTTCAAAATGCTTAAAAATCTAGAACCATGAAAAAATTGCTAATCTTCAATGTAAAATGTAAAGACCAAAATGTAGGCTACCATTATGTCTGATCGTGAAATGCGATTTCAAATACATTTTAACCTGGCAAAATTGTTAGATAGTCTGCCAAAAAAAGTACGTTTTATTGTTCCGCACTGATTTTTTTTTTATAGTGGACAAGATTTGACGCGCTCTAGCCACTATTTATTGTTTATGCAATGAGGATTTAATTAATTTGTAATTTATCTACAGAAAAACTAAAAAAGCAGTAGTTGCAGTATGCAAATCAGGGAGCCAAATGAACGGCTCTTTCGCCGATGTAATTCGGTTCCCGACGTTCACCAAAAAGATCCGTTCGTTTGCGAACGACCCATTACTACTGTTCAGGTGAGAGTGACTGGAAAAACAACAACTTCAACGCTAATCTAATTTTCGTAGGTAATTCGTTAACGTTACATTAGACCCATGCTTAACTACATTTTCTGACACTCCTTGCGTTCTCCAACCATCGGGTCCCCCATTTCGCCGAGGATAGTCGCTTCCACCTCATACTGAACAACGAGGGCTTTCTCTGTCGGGTGGACATCCAAACTCCCCCGTTTTACTTTCCTATGGATGGAGAGAAATGGCCAGGCAATTGATAATGATGATGACGATGATCTGAATGATAAACCTGTTTTGATTTACAACATTCAATTCCAACCACCAAATCGTTAGACACTACTAGACAGTAAGCTTGTACACCTCAAAACACACTGCCATCAGACGCACACAAGTACAACACCTATCGCACCTTCACAAAAAAACATTAAGACATGGCTAAAGACCAATCAGACTTGTGAACATAATCCCTAGCTGTTTATTGCTGCTTTCCATGTCTGTAGCTTGTCCTGTGTTCCTCTGGAGGTGCTCATTGTTTGTCTGTATTGTTATTGTATTTTTTTATTTAAATAACCTGCTCAGGGATTGCGATTGAAAATTAGCCTGCTGGCTAAAACCGGCACTTTTACTTAAACGTTGATTAATGTAAACTGTCCCTGTGAAGAATGCACTTAAAATACACCAAGTAGGTATTTCAAAATAATAATAATAATTTCAAAATACATTATGAGCCACGACCTCACATTTCAGTCACAGCTGATTGTCAAAACATCAGCATCTGTTTTCTAGCCACAGCTGGCTAGCTAACGTTACCTTTTCAAGTACCGTGCATCTTCTGCCTGCAGTTTGTCCATTTCGGAAATTATGGAAAACTCACATTCAATTTTCTTTCACTGTAAATTTAAACAAAACGACTGAATTGTCAAACGGTTACCTATCTACAATTGAGAGCTCTCATCGTATATAGTTTTGCTGTTGCTAGGGTGAGACTCGCTTCCCAGCATGCAAAGCGGAAAATGCATAGACCGTTGAAATGCGGGCCAGAGAGCACCCTATCGCCATCTGTAGGTCTGGAGGAGAACTGTGTATAATGGGTTCAGAAGTGTTGTCCCAGGGACCTAATGCAGGTACATCATGACATCAATCATGCGGTCTCTGTTATGACATAGTCAGCTAATGGATTCTTCAATTTCACTCTTTTGTTGAACTTGATTTAGTGCTTTCCTATCAGGAACCATTTTAATTGTTTAAATTATACATTTTAGTAATTTAGCAGATGCTCTTATCTAGAGCGACTTACATAAGCTATTAGGTTAAAGTGCTTTGCTCAAGGGCACATTGACAGATTTTTCACATAGTCGGTTTGGTTACTGGCCCAACACTCTTAACCACTAGGCTACCTGACGCCCTTCCAATTGGACACCCTCTTCCTTGGAACCAGCAAGTGATCCATTTTAAAACCTTTTCTATACCGCCTTGAGACTGTTCAAATCAAATGTATTTATATAGCCCTTCTTACACCAGCTGATATCTCAAAGTGCTGTACAGAAACCCAGCCTAAAACACCAAACAGCAAGCAATGCCAGTGTAGAAGCACAGTTGTGATTGATTGGTAGGCTGTTTTAGACTGTCTTTTTATAGTGCTGTAGCAAACATGATGGATGTCCCAACAGAAGAGTCTGGTAACTAAGGTCACAGGGTCAGGTGACATTGACCATGGACCTTACAGGTCAGGGTGTAAATATGTGAACTTTCCCTTGAGTTCACTGGCTAAACATTATGTAGGCTATATCACTATATCACCTCAACAGTCTGAATTGGCATGCAGTCTGTAGTCAACAGGTCATTAATATTGACAGCACATGTCTTTAAGGGACAGAAAGTTGTATTACCCAATTTGTACTTTTCACTCAAAAGTGAATTTGCTTGTCAGAGCAACATTTTAAGCTAAAGTGACGGGTGATGTCCAAAGTTCCAAAGTGACGGGTGATGTCATCACTCTAAAATTAGAATGCGTCTCATGGCGGGCACATAACTATTTTCTGGTTGAAACAGAATGTACTAGGCATTGCGCTACACTAGATATTTTACTGTGAAGTAATCCATGTTTTGAAGTGTTTGAGTGAAAGGAGGGGCTATAGTTTCCCAATGTGCTGTAATAAGGTGTGTTGCCCAATGTGCTGGGCAACACGAGCTTACGGTAAAATCTATGTAGTAGAGTATTTAAGGAGGAGTCTTTGATACTGTTGATCATACAGACATTCTCATAGGATTGGCCATGGAGTCATTCCATGTCGTTTGGGCCACCATCTCAGTGTTCTGAAATCGTTTCTGTAGTTAGAAAGTAAAAAGATTAGCATTCCTGAAACATTATTTTGTTGAAATTTAATTTGATCTCAGATATATTAAGTTAATTGATTGCACCCAAATTGGCCATTTTAATTAATAGGATTCAAATAATATTCAATAAATATAGTAGACTACCCAACATCCAATTTGGACCAAACTTTAAATTCGTAGGATTTATTATAGAATTCAGATAATATTCAATCAATTTAGTTCCACATTATACCCCAACAACCAATATACAGTATCAGTTCTTTATGTTTGACAAGTAGTATGAAGCTGTGGCTTGGAGTATTGCTTCTCCATACTAAGTAATATATTCCCTGTGAATCTGGTGATGTTTTGTTTCTCCCCTGTTCAGAGAAATTAGTAATTGAAGTCACCTGCATTATCTGCCATAAAGTAGTGTGGAAGTATCAGGTTTTGACTACTAGATGCCGCTGTTCCTGCTATACCGTCACACTATTTTAAAATCCATTTTGCTGGTATCTTGTGTTTTATTAAATAGATCACAACATTTCCTTTGCAACTTTGGGTAGAAACCCAATAGATTTAGCTCATGATCATCCTCACAATTCAAGCCAGTCCTCCATGAAAGCAAGTTTGTCCTTCCTTTACTCTTAATCTGTGTGCATGAAACAGCCCCTTTGTGTGTGTGGTTTATTCCCTTCAAAAAAGGTCTGGATTAGTTACTGATAGACCATTCTTGTTGAACAAACAAACCATCGGAGTGGCGGGTAGCCTACTGGCCCAACACTCTAACCACTAGGCTACCCGCCACTCCGATGGTTTGTTTGTTCAGCAAGAATGGTCTATCAGTAACTAATCCAGACCTTTTTTGAAGGGAATAAACCACACATGCTTTCATGGAGGACTGGCTTGAATTGTGAGGATGATCATGATCGAATCCCTGAGCTGACAACGTAAAAATCTGTCATTCTGCCACTGAACAAGGCCATCATTGTAAATAAGAATTTGTTCTTAACTGACTTGCCTAGTAAAATAAAAATAGGCTACATAAGTTTCAATGTTATGGCCGCTAATGTTCTTCAATGGTATACACTGTATACTGTTTTGCAGTGGTAATGTAATGTAATGTAATGTAGTGAAATGCTTGTGCTTTTAGTTCCGACTATGCAGTAAAATCTCCCTCTGCTGTTTCCTGATGTCCACGATAATCTCCTTTGTTTTGTTGACATTGAGTGAGAGGTTATTTTCCTGACACCACACTCAAAGGGCCCTCACCTCCTCCCTGTAGGCTGTCTTGTCGTTGTTGGAAACCAGGCCTACCACTGTAGTGTCGTCTGAAAACTTGATGATTGAGTTGGGTTGTTCAAGGAAAGTTGGGTTGATTCATTAGGTTGCTAAGAGATGGACAAACTGAATCGCTTTCATGGAGGACTGGCTAAAATTGTGAGGATGACCACATAGTTTATTTTCATAATGAGCCAAATCTATTGGTTTTCTACCCAAAGTTGCAAAGGAAATGTTGTGATCTATTTAATAAACCATCAAAATGGATGTGTGGTGGTTTAGTTGGAACACTGGCATCTAGTGGTCAAACTAGCGTACTTTCACACTACTTTAAGGTAAATAATGGAAGCGAATGGAATTATTAATTTCTCTGAACGGGAAAAAAACCCATCTCCAGACATTATTACATTGTATGGAAAAACAATACTACAATCAATTAAATCAAATGTATTTATAAAGCCCTTCTTACATCAGCTGATGTCACAAAGTGCTGTACAGAAACCCAGCCTAAAACCCCAAACAGCAAGCAATGCAGGTGTAGAAGCACGGTGGCAAGGAAAAACTCCCTAGAAAGGCCAGAACCTAGGAAGAAACCTAGAGAGGAACCAGGCTATGAAGGGTTGCCAGTCCTCTTCTGGCTGTGCCGGGTGGAGATTATAACAGAACATGGCCAAGATGTTCAAATGTTCATAGATGACCAGCAGAGTCAAATAATAATAATCACAGTGGTTGTAGAGGGTGCAAAAGGTCAGCACGTCAGGAGTAAATGTCAGTTGGCTTTTCATAGCCGATCATTCAGAGTATCTCTACCGCTCCTGCTGTCTCCTGCACGTCCGGTGAACAGGTCAGGCTTCCATAGCCGCAGGCAGAACAGTTGAAACTGGAGCAGCAGCACGACCAGGTGGACTGGGGACAGCAAGGAGTCATCATGCCAGGTAGTCCTGAGGCATGGTCCTAGGGCCCAGGTCCGAGAGAGAGAAAGAAAGAGAGAAAGAAAGAAAGAAAGTGTGAAAGAAAGAGAGAATAAGAGAGAGCGAATTAGAGAGAGCATACTTAAATTCACACAGGACACCGGATAAGACAGGAGAAATACTCTAGATATAACAGACTGACCCTAGCCCCCCGACACTATTGCAGCATAAATACTGGAGGCTGAGACAGGAGGGGTCGGGAGACACTGTGGCCCCGTCCGACGATACCCCCGGACAGGGCCAAACAGGCAGGATATAACCCCACCCACTTTGCCAAAGCACAGCCCCCACATCACTAGAGAGATATCTCCAACCACCAACTTACCATCCTGAGACAAGGCCGAGTATAGCCCACAAAGATCTCCCCCATGGCACAACCCAGGGGGGGCGCCAACCCGGACAGGAAGATCACGTCAGTGACTCAACCCACTCAAGTGAAGCACCCCTCCTAGGGATGACATGGAAGAGCACCAGTAAGCCAGCCCCTGGAATAGGGTTTGAGGCAGAGAATCCCAGTGGAGAGAGGGGAACCGGCCAGGCAGAGACATCAAGGGCGGTTCGTTGCTCCAGTGCCTTTCCGTTCACCTTCACACTCCTGGGCCAGACTACACTCAATCATAGGACCTACTGAAGAGATGAGTCTTTAATAAAGACTTAAAGGTTGAGACCGAGTCTGCGTCTCTCACATGGATAGAGAGACCATTCCATAAAAATGGAGCTCTATAGGAGAAAGCCCTGCCTCCAGCTGTTTGCTTAGAAATTCTAGGGACAATAAGGAGGCCTGCGTCTTGTGACCGTAGTGTACGTGTAGGTATGTACGGCAGGACCAAATCGTTAAGACAGGTAGGAGCAAGCACATGTAATGCTTTGTAGGTTAACAGTAAAACCTTGAAATCAGCCTTTGCCTTAACAGGAAGCCAGTGTAGAGAGGCTAGCACTGGAGTAATATGATCACATTTTTGGGTTGTAGTCAAGATTCTAGCAGCCGTGTTTAGCACTAACTGAAGTTTATTTATTGCTTTATCTGGTTAGCCGGAAAGTAGAGCATTGAAGTAGTCTAACCTAGAAGTGACAAAAGCATGGATTAATTTTTCAGCATCATTTTTGGACAGAAAGTTTCAGATTTTTGCAATGTTACGTAGATGGAAAAAAGCTGTCCTTGAAACAGTCTTGATATGTTCGTCAAAAGAGAGATCAGGGTCCAGAGTAACGCCAAGGTCCTTCACAGTTTTATTTGAGACGACTGTACAACCATCAAGATAAATTGTCAGATTCAACAGAAGATCTCTTTGTTACAAGCCCCAGCTTTATTCAGTTGCTTAAACATAGAGAACTGATAATGCATACTGGTTGCTGGGGTGGGACGAGTGTGGGGGGTTCGCGAGTGGGTTTGATTTGTTTTCTTCATGTCTTACTCATTGGTAGGAAGAAGTTTGGTCCAAATTGGATGTTGGGTAGTCTACTATATTTATTGAATATTATCTGACTTCTATTAATTAAAATGGCCGATTTGGGTGCAATCAATTAGCTTAATTTCTCAGAGATCTAATTATATTTAAACAAAATAATGTTTCTGGAATGCTAATCATATCTGTTACTAACTACAGAAACAATTTCAGAACAATCTGAGATGGTCGGTGTTGAAATCCTCTTTCTTGTGCTTTTTGAGATGTAACGGCCCCATGGAGACTTGTTCTCCTCCACAGAGCACGGGACATCAACATCCAGATCATTAAAGGCTGTGTATGATGACCACACAGAGCATGGTGTATCAACATCCAGGTCATTAAAGGCTGTGTATGATGACCACACAGAGCACGGTGTATCAACATCCAGGTCATTACAGGCTGTGTATGATGACCACACAGAGCACGGGACATCAACACCCAGGTCATTAAAGGCTGTGTATGATGACCACACAGAGCACGGTGTATCAACATCCAGGTCATTAAAGGCTGTGTATGATGACCACACAGAGCACGGTGTATCAACATCCAGGTCATTAAAGGCTGTGTATGATGACCACACAGAGCACGGTGTATCAACATCCAGGTCATTACAGGCTGTGTATGATGACCACACAGTGTGTCTGTGTACAGTACGTGAACACTCACAAGGGCTTCTTTTTGTGATCTGAAATGTTGATTGTGCGTAGTGACATAGTGGCACGTACACATTGGGGATCTCCCTGGAGACATGACCAAAGCAGATTCTTGAACCATAAGCCTGACACATATCTGGACCAGAAGGGCAGCGACTACAAATACTGAGAGGCTAGGGCAAAGCTTCAGCGTCTGACTATCGGCAGAAAATAAATGTCACAGTTTGAGTTTTAGACCGGCCATGCCTTATCATGTGCATAGGCACAGCTAAGTCCACATGTCTCCATTCAACACTTTAAATAGATAGAAACATTTACATGCTGTTGAGTGAATGCATGCATGGTCTACCATACGTTTTGCGGACCTATCACTTTGTAACTTAGGCATCCAAAGACAAGAACATTGTGGCTATGCATAGATACAAACATGAGAAGACTGCTAAAAATAACTGCTACATTATACGGCTGTAAGGGGCAGGGGAAACGTATCTTGTGTGCTGCTGGTATTTGTGGGTTGAAAGCTCGGATGCCACTCAACGTGCCTGCAGCCGGGGAGCAGCTTTCAGCACTGCCCCAAGATGGGATCACAGCCGATCCCTTGCTGCTAGAGAAGGTACCAGGGGACCCCAGACCCACAGATATAGCAACACCGCAGAAGCAACAGCAGAAGCAACAACACCTTCACACTTGGTAACACACACCGTGTGGTTCACACACACTGCTCGCTCGCTGGACTGGACACAGAGCAGAGACACTGCCACAGGCACACTAGGTCACACACACACAGACCATCTGGTTCACACACACTGAATCTCTGCGATGGACACTGCGCTGGATACAGACAAGGCAAGAATGAGCCTGGAAGATTCAAAAAGGGCAGTGGTGTCTTCAAGCTCTCCACCTAACATGGAGTTCCAAGCCCTCCACCAGGCCCATCGGGACCGCTGGAAGAATACAGATGTGTCCATGTGTCGCCACAGCCTGTCCTTCCATCTGCACCACAGCCTGAGGATGGAGTTCTTCGCTAGCTTCTTGTACCTGCTGGAGCAGATCCCTCTGGGTAAGGACAGGGGTGCCACCAACCGCCTTCATCGGGCTCTGGGCAAAGTGAGGGGAAATGGGTGTGTTTGAGCATGTGTGTACTTTTGAGGGTTAAATCAGTCTTAACACGCATGCAGAGATACAGTTTGTACCGTAGGCTGTAAATGATCTATGTGGGAATATGCTATATGAGAGACACTGGTGTTAATGGGACTTCCCTGCGTGAATAAAACCAATTATCCAACTACACCTTGTGCTTTCTGGCTGTCTGATATGGCACCATACTGGCCAGCTCCTAGAACAAAGAGAATGTGCAATCAAGCACCTACTCTAATCTATAGCTCTCATCTAATCTATAGCTCTCACAATCACCTCGGTGTACCCTGATTTCAGGTCCTATAATCAGTTGAAAATGTTCCCACCATACTGACCATCCCACCATCCTGACCATGTATCATGATTAAACAAGAGGTGGAACCTATGCATCTCAATGCATGATGATATAGTAAAGAGAGAGAAGCGCTAACTGTGCAGTAGGTTACTCGTACTGTACGTCCAGTGGCCTTGGGGTGTGTTCGCAAATTAAATCTGGAGTACCAGAGTGTGCTCTGGGCATTTGTAAATTCAGAGCGTTGTCAGATTCACACTCGGAGCGTTCAGAGTGCACACGGGATGCTCTGGCCAAGGAGTAGGGTTGATCCTGACCTCACTACGGCAGTCAAGCACCCAAGAAAACTGGCTAACGTTGGCTAGCTGGCTAGCTACTTCTAGACACAACTGAGAGAACACCTCACTCTGACCATTTTACTCTCCCTAACAGAGATGGTTAGGCTGTTTTAATGTTATCCAGAGCGTTGGTGACCGTAACTGTGCTGCTGGCAACAATGTAATTACTTAATTTTTTTAACGATGTTTACTAACACCGGCCATATTCAACTGGTGTTGAGCGCTCTGAAATTCGTCAGTTATTCTGCACTGAATTTACGACGCAACCTTAATTTCCTCATTTTCTTGGAGATTTCAGTGGGTCAAACTAACCTGTCCAGGAATTGCCCCATCAATGGCATGTGAAGTGTGTAAGCACTGTGCCATGTCAAGAAGTGTTTGATTCATGACAGTCAGAGTTTCATAGTCATTATTTGTTTATTTATTGAACCTTTATTTAACTATGCAAGTCAGTTAAGAACAAATTCTTATTTACAACGACGGCCTACCGGGGAACAGTGGGTTAACTGCCTTGATCAGGGGCAGAACGACAGATTTTTACCTTGTCAAACAATTCCCAAATTGCATGTAAATTGGTGTGTAAACCTCTGACATTCTCTTGGTGTTGAAATTCAATCCTTTGGTGAAGGAGATGTTTGTCCAAACAGATGAAAGGACACAGAGTCTGGTAACTCTTTACCTTCACTAATGAGGTGAACTAATTGTGGATGATGATAGGGGAAGTTGGCCGTAAAATGGCATTTGACTGGCAGAATGACACCTTTCACACTCCGTCTTCCTGTCCTCTGGGACATCTAGACCGTGTTACTATACTTATCCCTCTCTCCTGAAGGCGTCCCGAGTGTGCACACCAATACTGTATCAGAATACAATCTGATGCCTTGTGACCTTCAAACATTACTCGGCCAAGTGAACACCTGACTTGAGACGTCTTGAAAGTTCTTGACATGTATGGTTCGATACTCTAATTGTCTTCTTCCCCTTGGTTTTAACCTCTGATTGTCTTCTTCCCCTTGGTTTTAACCTCTGATTGTCTTCTTCCCCTTGGTTTTAACCTCTGATTGTCTTCTTCCCCTTGGTTTTAACCTCTGATTGTCTTCTTCCCCTTGGTTTTAACCTCTGATTGTCTTCTTCCCCTTGGTTTTAACCTCTGATTGTCTTCTTCCCCTTGGTTTTAACCTCTGATTGTCTTCTTCCCCTTGGTTTTAACCTCTGATTGTCTTCTTCCCCTTGGTTTTAACCTCTGATTGTCTTCTTCCCCTTGGTTTTAACCTCTGATTGTCTTCTTCCCCTTGGTTTTAACCTCTGATTGTCTTCTTCCCCTTGGTTTTAACCTCTGATTGTCTTCTTCCCCTTGGTTTTAACCTCTGATTGTCTTCTTCCCCTTGGTTTTAACCTCTGATTGTCTTCTTCCCCTTGGTTTTAACCTCTGATTGTCTTCTTCCCCTTGGTTTTAACCTCTGATTGTCTTCTTCCCCTTGGTTTTAACCTCTGATTGTCTTCGTCCCCTTGGTTTTAACCTCTGATTGTCTGGAGTTGGCCGTGGAAATCCCACTCCTGAACCTCTTCCCTGTCGGGTGCCTTTTAGCATTGTGGCGTGAGTCCAACTGGAAGCAAATGACTTTATAATGACATCAGGGACTCTGAGAGGGAGATTGTTGCGTCATGTTGCCATAAATTTTGTGGTGACGCGTCTCCAGCTGACAAATGCATCGGCCCGACCCCCACCCTGACCCCCACCCAACGTGTAGGCTAAGCCCAGAGAAATGTGTGCCGATTCTTCTAGTTTTAACCAAAGGTCCCTCTCACTGGAAATACTGTACTCAACAAGACCTACAAAACAAATAGAAACATATAGAATCATTTTACTCAAACTGGTGAGAAAAAAGTAGAACCCCAGTGTCAAAGGTCATGGGCTTGAATACCAAAATGAACAGTAGAAGTTTATAATGAAAGCATTGGGTGCATACAGTACCAACGTATATATTGTTTACATCACATACCTGTAGTCCTCTTACTCCATACCACAGCTGATCATGCGGTTGGATAACACCCTTATTTTTAGACTTATAATCAAATTATCGTCATGCGTCTCTCGGGCAGATCATCAGCTCTTATCCGGTCCATAGTTAGTGATCCAGTGTCCTGTTCTGTTCTTCAGCACACCTGTTCCTCCTGAGTGACTTTGTCCTCTTCCCCAGTAGTGTGGTGAAGAGTGTTATTCACACGGACATAACATGACAATGGTACTTGACTATGGTCATGGGAAAAGGTCAATCAGTTGTGTGTGTGTGTATGTATCCCACAGTCAAGCTCTTCGCGGTGACCTGCGAGAAAATCAAAGGGGAGAAGTACTTCTACTACAAGGCGCAGAAGTTCTACGAGGACGTGGAGCCGTCAGAGGAGGGGATGATGGGAGACTTCGTTGAGATCTCCCACATCGACCTGGAGGGCTCCAGGAACTTTCTGAGCAGGTTTATTGTAAGTCTATACTGCATCACACGTGTGTCACTGAAATCACACCTCTGACTTGGTTGAAAACTGTGTGGTAGTGACCTCGGAGCCTGAACCTGTTACAGAACCCAAGTTGATATTTGTATCAGTATCTGTTTATGACATGAAATGCATCATTTTTCTGCTATAAAAATACCTTCTCCCATGAGTCCATCTCTTCTCATCTACAAAGGGAGCTGTGCCTCTGCCCAGAACACATCATGTCGCTAACGGTCATCTTGACCTTTTGCCAGGCCGGCTCTATAACAACACCCTCGTGTCCAGAGCCCCAGACATTAATCCCCAATGTTACACTTGGTCCACAAGTCTGGAGAGGGTCAATGTGTGTGCTGTACTTACATGAATGGGGATTTGTGTTACATGGAAACTAGGCTATTAATGGCCATATCTAGTGTGGTTCTCATTATTGATAGTCATATCTGGTGTAGTTCTCTACTGTACCTCCCATTGCCAGTAGAGTCATGATCTGGCCTACACCTGTCTACTGCACCTCCCCTTGCCAGTAGAGTTCTGATCTGGCCCATACCTGTCTATTGCACCTCCCCTTGCCAGTAGAGTTCTGATCTGGCCCATACCTGTCTACTGCACCTCCCCTTGCCAGTAGAGTTCTGATCTGGCCTACACCTGTCTACTGCACCTCCCCTTGCCAGTAGAGTTCTGATCTGGCCCATACCTGTCTACTGCACCTCCCCTTGCCAGTAGAGTTCTGATCTGGCCTACACCTGTCTACTGCACCTCCCCTTGCCAGTAGAGTTCTGATCTGGCCTACACCTGTCTACTGCACCTCCCCTTGCCAGTAGAGTTCTGATCTGGCCTACACCTGTCTACTGCACCTCCCCTTGCCAGTAGAGTTCTGATCTGGCCCATACCTGTCTATTGCACCTCCCCTTGCCAGTAGAGTTCTGATCTGGCCCATACCTGTCTACTGCACCTCCCCTTGCCAGTAGAGTTCTGATCTGGCCCATACCTGTCTATTGCACCTCCCCTTGCCAGTAGAGTTCTGATCTGGCCTACACCTGTCTACTGCACCTCCCCTTGCCAGTAGAGTTCTGATCTGGCCTACACCTGTCTACTGCACCTCCCCTTGCCAGTAGAGTTCTGATCTGGCCCATACCTGTCTACTGCACCTCCCCTTGCCAGTAGAGTTCTGATCTGGCCTACACCTGTCTACTGCACCTCCCCTTGCCAGTAGAGTTATGAACTCATTCCAGACTATAATAATCTGCCATTTCACTTATTACATTTAATAAGTCACAAGAAAAATATCCTTGAATAGCTTTACTCCTCGCCGTGCGGTAAAGCTGTGGACTTTCACAATGATGCGTATAGGTAACATACACATGTTAGCAGTGGCGTAAAGTACTTCAGTAAAAACACTTTACAGTACTACTTAAGTACTGTATCTGGGGTATCTGTACTTTATTATTTATATTATTTTTTATTATTATTATTATTATTTTATCCCATTTTCTCCCCAATTTTTCGTGGTATCCAATCGCTAGTAATTACTACCTTGTCTCATCGCTACAACTCCCGTACGGGCACGGGAGAGACGAAGGTCGAAAGCCATGCGTCCTCCGAAGCACAACCCAACCAGCCGTACTGCTTCTTAACACAGCGCGCCTCCAACCCGGAAGCCAGCCGCACCAATGTGTCGGAGGAAACACCGTGTACCTGGCCCCCCTTGGTTGGCTCGCACTGCGCCCGGCCCGCCACAGGAGTCGCTGGAGCGCGATGAGACAAGGATATCCCTACCGGCCAAACCCTCCCTACCCCGGACGACGCTATGCCAATTGTGCGTCGCCCCACGGACCTCCCGGTCGCGGCCGGCTGCGACAGAGCCTGGGCGCGAACCCAGAGACTCTGGTGGCGCAGTTAGCACTGCGATGCAGTGCCCTAGACCACTGCGCCACCCGGGAGGCCCTATTATTTATATTTTTGACAACTTTTACTTCACTACATTCTTAAGGAAAATTATGTACTTTTTACTCTATACATTTTCCCTGACACCCAAAAGAACTCGTTACATTTTGAATGATTTGCAGGACAGGAAAATGTTCCAATTCACACACTTAGCAAAATCCCTGGTCATCCATACTGCCTCTGATCTGGAGGACTCACTAAACATAAATGTTTCTTTTGTTGTAACGGTTTTCTTCCAGGAGTGAAGGAGAGGACCAAAGTGCAGCGCGGCTAGTGTTAAACATGTTTAATACTGAACAAGTAAAACACTACAAACAACAATACAAAATAACAAATGTGCAAAACCGATACAGACCTATCTGGTGCAGAACACAAACACAGAGACAGGTAACAAACACCCACAAAATCCCAACACAAAACAAGCCTCCTATATATGAGTCTCAATCAGAGACAACGACTACCATCTGCCTCTGATTGAGAACCCACACTAGGCTGACATAGAAACAGACAAACTAGACACACAACATAGAATTCCCACCCAGCTCACGTCCTGACCAACTAAACACATACAAAACAACAGAAAACAGGTCAGGAACGTGACATTTGTAAAATATGTCTGGGTGTTGGAGTATGCCCCTGGCTATTCGTAAATTAAAAATTAAAAAAGAACATTGTGCGTCTGGTTTGATGAATTTAAGGAATTTAAAATGAGTTATACTTTTACTTTTGATACTTAAGTATATTTAAAACCAAATACTTTTAGACTTTTACTCAAGTAGTATTTTACTGTGAGACGTTCACTTTTACTTGAGTCATTTTCTATTAAACCTTTTACTGCAGTGGGCTAAATCAGGGTCACACAGAGTGTTTCTGGGTAGTCTTAAACAAATCTACTTTCAAACAAAAGCATACACCTCACACACATGGCTATGAGCTTAAACAAAAGAAGACACCTGTACCACGTCAGATATAGAGATGAAATGTATTACATTTTGAGTTTGCATCCCAATATTACACTTTATATAAATCCCAGAAGACTGAAAGATAAAACCGTTTGACATAGAAACACTGGATTTTCTGCGGCTTCTTTAAAATCATGTTTATTCATTATGAAATTATGAAACATATTAAGAACTTTTTTCCTATGAGGCAACAAGGTCATTTGACTGCAGGAAAGGGCTACAGTATCTTTACTTTTACTCGGGTATGACAATTAGGTCATTTTTCCAACTCTGTATGTTAGAGCAGATATAATATACAGATGTAGGATCTTCATTTGAGCCAGATTGCTACAACAGGAAAATAATCCTGAAGCAATAGAAAATGTGAATTATTATGTGGATTATAATTAATGGACAATGGCAAAGGCCCTGTGCATGACGGATATAGCTTTAGGTTCACAACATAGTCTCCATTTAGTTGCAACACACACACACACACACACAGTCTTAGATTAGAGTCACCCGAAACGTTATACAGCTGGCTACATTTCATAGTACTAGACCTATGAGTCGTCGTTCCATGTGCTGCTCAACTGCTCTCTTGTACAAGGACATCCTTAGCTTAGACAGAGGAAGAGAACACTATGTTTCAGTCATACTCCATGGTCTCCTAAAACTCTACTGTGCAGAGTCTGGATTCTAATCCTGACAACTCCATTAAAACCTAACACAGTGGGGAAATGTAGAGTGCAGCCAGGTTAAACTGAAGAACAAGCTATGTGAGCAATATGGCAGTAATTCACCAAACCAGGAAGCATCCTCCAACAACCATAGAGTTCCTCCGGGCCCCATCTTTCACCGAATCACGGACTGGGGCCCCACTCATTCCTCAGGGAAGAGAGGGAGAGGAGTGAGGTCAGAGTACAAAATGCAAAGAAGTTAAAACGAGCATGAATCAAGCAAAGTTATTTTTTTGTTCTCTATGTAAGGTCAAAGTTCATAGTGTCATTACCCTGAGGTGTGGTGCTTGTTTCTGCTCTCTGGGCTTTTGGGTTACAGAGGCCAGACATCTGGTATAGAAAAAAAGAATATATATTACTGTGATCATAGCAAAGGACGCCAGGTAGCCTGATGTTTGCGTAAACTTTTCCTGTGCGGAAGGATTTTAAAATGTCTGTTACATTACTGTAGTGTGTCTATTTACCAATGTGTACATGCTTGTGTATCATTCCATTCTTCAAACAGGGTCCTGGTAAGGCTGACACTAAGTGTGCCCTGGACTGTGGTTGTGGGATTGGGCGGGTATCTAAAGGTGTCCTCCTGCCCATCTTTGAGACCATGGAGATGTGTGACATGATTGAGGCCTTTCTGCTCCATGCCCACGAGGAGTACCTAGGAGACGACGCTGACCGCATAGAAACATACTACTGTTACAACCTGCAGGAGCTAACACCTCCCTCAAGGAAATATGACGTCATCTGGATGCAGTGGTGTGCATGTAAGACTCGCTGTCTGATCTACGTGTGTGTTTGTGTCTGACAGTGTGTGTCTGACAGTGTGTGTCTGATAGTGTGTGTCTGACAGTGTGTGTCTGACAGTGTGTGTCTGACAGTGTGTGTCTGATAGTGTGTGTCTGACAGTGTGTGTCTGACAGTGTGTGTCTGACAGTGTGTGTCTGATAGTGTGTGTCTGACAGTGTGTGTCTGACAGTGTGTGTCTGACAGTGTGTGTCTGACAGTGTGTGTCTGATAGTGTGTGTCTGACAGTGTGTGTCTGACAGTGTGTGTCTGACAGTGTGTGTCTGATAGTGTGTGTCTGACAGTGTGTGTCTGACAGTGTGTGTCTGATAGTGTGTGTCTGACAGTGTGTGTCTGATAGTGTCTGTGCGTCATGTTTGTAATGTTTTGACCTCTCATCTACTGTGTCTTTTCCATATGAGGTTGTTTACATTCAGTAAGTGTGAGTACCTCCGTATGTAGAACGTCATATTAAAGCGACATGCAGCGTATATACTGTATTCTATACTATCTATTGCATCTTAGCCTACGCCGCTCTGACATTGCTCATCCATATATTAAGCAATAAGGACTGAGGGGGTGTGGTATATGGCCAATATACCACAGCTAAGGGCTGTTCTTAGTCACGACACAAGGCGGAGTACTAGGACACAGCCCTTAGCCGTGGTATATTGGCCATATATCACAAACCCCCGAGGTGCCTTATTGCTATTATAAACTGGTTACCAACGTAATTAGAGCAGTAAAAATAAACGTTTTGTCATACCCGTAGTATACGGTCTGATATACCACAGCTTTCAGCCAATCAGCATTCAGGGTTCGAACCACCCAGTTAATAATTATATTTATATATTCTTATTCCATTCCTTACTAAGATTTGTGTGTATTATGTATTTGTTGTGGAATTGTTAGATATTACTTGTTAGATATTGCTGCACTGTCGGAACTAGAAGCATAAGCATTTCGCTATACTCTTAATAACATCTGCTAACCATGTGTATGTGACCAATAACATTTGATTTGATGTTGATTTGACATTACAGCAACATACAGACATTAGATATCAGAGCTCCTTGTCAGTCAACAGCAGTTAAAAGAGTCTGTATGAAGAACTCTGCCCAACTCCAGTCTTATTTTAGGAGGGACCAGCATTGATTTTTCAGTGAAGGGATATTTCAGGTTGTGTTTATATTGCCATGTTAGGGGACCTCCTCATGTCACGCTCCTGACTCTTTTGGTGAGCCCTGTCATGCTTAGGGTGTGCCCTGTCACGTTCCGTGTAGGGCAGGTTATATAAGACAACTCGAGGTGGAGGACGAATCTAGATTCTAGATATCAGAGAAAAAAGTATGGGTGGATAAAATCTATATAGTTAAAATAAATTTGACAGATAGAGGCAGGCAGACAGATAGACTCTCCCTTACTCTGATTGGTGGGTCTTGTGTTGCGCTGTCCCATCTCCAGGTCACCTGACGGACAGGGACCTGATGCAGTTCCTGATGCGCTGTAAGAAGAGTCTGCGGCCCAACGGGGTTATCATCGTGAAGGACAACATGGCCCGGAAGGGCTGCAAGCTGGATCCCATCGACAGCAGCATCATCCGCCACCTGGACATCATGAAGGACATCATCTTTAAGGCCGGCCTGAAGGTCCTGGCTGTGGAGAAACAAGAAGGATTCCCCGACGCCATCGTCCCTGTGTGGATGATCGCTATGCAGTAGACAGACAGACAAACGGATGGACGGACTGACTGGCAGATAGACAGTATACAGTACCTTCGTTATTAGACATTCTGACACACTATTACAAGATTGTAATGTCTCACACCCACTGACAAGCAAACTGGCACCCTGACAAGCGCACACTACTACTCCAATGAAGACAGAATGGTGTATATATAGATGTTACGTTGCTTTTTTTTTTGACAGTCTATTTTTTTTTATACCTCTGCCTGTAATATTGCAGATTTTAAATGTAGATTACTTTTTTACACGACAGTACATGTTTTCTGGTTTGTCATTGTATAGTTAAGTTGAAATGCAGTATGTTGTGCTGACTGTAGCCTAAACTAATGCCTTAGCAAAAACAATGCCTTAGCAACAAACAAATTGCCTCAGCAACAAACAAAAAAGTATTTTCATATGGTACGCTGATGTATGTAGCAAAATGTATTCATGCTCATTAAACTGTACAATGTAACCTCTAGACTTTCTGTATTTCTTTGAGATCCCACAGAACAATACAGAGTAATTGTATAGTTTGGACTCTGAGAAGTACCTTAGAGCTTTACTATAAGTTTTACTATAATTGCATACCATACGGAAATAGTTGCATGAATTTAGATTTTGTAAATGCTTTCTGTCCAGAGTATGTTTCTCATTATATTCCTGAAACAAAAGGTAATGGGATTAGAGATGTGTAATCATAGTTGGCTATTATAATCAAGTCTGGGATGTAAACACTGAACCATTTACCTCTTAAAGTACTACAGTTACACTACATTCTCCCAGCCAAGCCAACAACCGAACAAGGTGCAATCTACATGAGCACTGCACGGAGAAGAAGAGATCATTTAGAACCCCTCAAATGGTTATGATAATGCTCCTAAGTATATTTTGTTCCTAACTAGCCCACAGTAGAAGAATGGCATTGTTTAGGTTAATGACTTTCAGCTGGAGCCCTGAGGAGGAAGGGGAGTTGATTACTTCCTGCTTTGGGTTTGACAGACAGACAGTGCTCGCTTTCATATCTGCCTTGGCATCGGTTCAGGCCTGTCAGGTTCTGTCTGCATAAAACACATCCAGCAGTCGCATTGAATATTTAGGGTGTACGGCTAGTCGGTTACACAGAAGTGGGTTTGGGTTGTACAAAAGTGGTGAAGACTTGTTCCTCCCTAATTCTGTATGAATGGATGGCTTGTCAATGACGAGTGACTGAGACCCCTGAAAAAGAAGAAAAAAATGAAATATATCAAAGTGTTGCTGGTAAGAACTCCTGTCTGAGAAGGGATGGCGTGAGATGTTCCATACAGTGTTTTCTCAGGTCAGAAAGAGTATTTTGAGATGTGAACAGCCCATATATACGTACATTCCCCACATCCCGTATGAATTAAAGATCAAAATGCCCCATGGTGAAATTTGTAGATCTTTTTTTCTCTCTTTGGCAAATAGCAGCCAAATGTGCTGTCACCTTTTCAGAAGTGGTTAGTGCCTGTGACAGTCAAGGCCATCAGTCCTAATACTTCTCAATGTCCCAGAAGCCGTTTGAATATATTTGCTGACTTAACACTAATTTGTCCAGTCGCGTCAGCAGTGGAGAACATTGGGCCCGGGTCCAGACTGACTATATCAAACCCGGCAAAACTTTAGCTGACTAAAATCTTGTTTGGGACAGGGCTGATGACCGAGAAACACATCACTGCAGAGAACAATCCATGTTTTTACCATTATAAAAGAGTGGGTTCATTTGAATTATGCGGCAAAGACTGTTGAATAGATGTTGTTAGAGCAGCCGTGTCTTTCTTCGTGTGAGGAATCCGACAACAACAAGAGGGTCGTTTTTCTAGTTTCCAGACTGGGCCCATGAAGCGCCCAGACAGTCTGTGCTTTGATCCTGAATAGAGTGAGCCTTTGTGGGCTCCACACTGGAGGGGAAACCTCAGTCTTCTGAGCCCAGCCAGGATACTTTCAACCAGGGATAGAGAGAGACTGGAGAGGGGAGGTTTGTCTTGCCTTCCCTGGGAGAATTCAGACCAGAGGAATGTACTTTTATATGCATCCCTCGTTCTCATAGTAAATCAAGTTACAGAAACAAAGTGGACCTGATGATTTTGGGCTGGCTCGTCTTCTATGGTGAGAAAACCAAATTTCCCCCGTAAACACTCTCAGCATACTGTCTGTCTGTCTGTCTGTCTGTCTGTCTGTCTGTCTGTCTGTCTGTCTGTCTGTCTGTCTGTCTGTCTGTCTGTCTGTCTGTCTGTCTGTCTGTCTGTCTGTCTGTCTGTCTGTCTGAGGGTGGTGGTTTAATCTCATTCTGCTCCATCAGCTCAAAGGGCAGGGATTGGTTACACACACTTTTTTATAGGTCCCGTGGACATGTGATATTGAGCAACGTGGTTTTTGCCAGGGTATCAAGTGCTGCTGACATGAAGCTATAATCCAGGCCAAACAAACAGTGACAAATTACAGCATCCTGACTGGCAGCAAAGAGTGGTCAGGCAGTTCAGTTACTCCTCTCTTCCCTAGCCTCTCTTTATTGTATTGGAAGATAGTTGCTGTACTGTAAACACTGTTAACACTCTCAGTATGTTTTGACTGAAATGTTTGACTTTTTCCGAAAACACAAGCCACTGAGCACAAACTGGAATCAACGTTGTTTCAACGTATTTTGTCAACATATTGTGATGTGGAATCCACGTGTAATTCTTTTTATTGGATTTGAAAAAAGTCAACTTAAACTGTTGAGGGTGAAATTTCAACCACAGGATGATCATCATTGTAACAAATGTTCAACATAAACAAACCTTGTATAAAATATGTTTAATTTCTACCTTTGAAACAACGTCACATCTTCAAAGTTATATCCACTATCAGAAAAAAATAATAGGCTGAGCAGCACCTCCTACTGGAGAGCTGATCTATCTACAGCTAATAATTTAGTTTCCCATCCAAGGTTTTAATCAAGCCTGACCTAGCTTAGCTTTGATACTGACTACTACCAATGCACAAGGTTTGGTTTATTCCACATGCAGTCTACAAGTAGAGTATTAATATGTTCGATTCACATTTCCATCACAACCAAAAATCTAATTAAAGAATTGGACTAATTGGACTAATTAATTGGACTATAAAACTTTATTTAAGGTGTATTTAAATTTTTTGATTATATTAGATTTTATCCTATTGTTTTACGGTTGAGATGGAGACATGACTCTAATATATCAATTATTAATTTGTAGACAAACTGGATATTGAATTGTGTTTGGTTGTCAATGCAACCAAATATCAACATTTGAAATAGATGTATCTTCTGCTTGGATATTTGGTTCCATCTGTACAATTTACTTAGTCTGGCTGTAATTACAGTTTGTCAACAAGTGAATAATTTATATGTTGGATTCACATCTCCATCTCAACCAAAAATGTAAGTTAAAGAATATAACTAAATCTAATCTAGTCAAACTTGAAATGCACTTTAAGTAAAGTAGGATTTGATTTAGTCCTATTCTTTAACTTTGAGTCTTGGTTGAGATGGAGACGTGAACATCAACATATCAATTATTAATTTGTTGTCACATCCTGACCATAGAGAGCCTTTATTTTCTATGGTGGAGTAGGTCAGGGCGTGACTGAGGGGTTAGTCTAGTTTATATTTTCTATGTGGGTTCTAGGTTGTTTTTTCTATGTTGGGGTTTTGGTAGGATTCCCAATTAGAGGCAGCTGGCTATCGTTGTCTCTAATTGGGGATCATACTTAAGTAGCATTTTCTTCACCTGCGGGTTATGGGATATTGTTTTGTTTTGAGTTAGTGTTGACGTCACGGTTCGTTGTTTGTTAGTTTATTGTTTATTGTTTTGCCTTTGGCTAAAGTTTCACTTCTTTATTAAACATGTGGAACTCTACGCACGCAGCGCCTTGGTCCGTCTCTACGAACGATCGTGACATTTGTAGACAAACTGGAATCAAAACTGGAGTAAATCAGGGGCACAAAAGATACTTATCCTTGGTTGAAAACCTGGGAATTCAACAAACTTCTGGTTGTCATTTTGAGTGGATGAATAAAGTTTGAAATCTCATTGATCAACGTCTCAACCAAATATTACCCAAATGTTCATGTTGAAATGACGTGGTTTGCCACGTCATATTTTCCAATAACTTTTCCAAGTTATTGGAAAATATTGCTCACAACAAAACAAGGGAATTATTTCCCACCTGCGTCTGGCGTGGCTGTATTGGAGCCAAGGTGTGATGTACTCTATGACTGGGACATATGAACCTCAGGTTGATTCATGCCTGGTTGGGTAACAGAGGGCTAGCGTGTTCTTGCCTGCAGCAGGAGGAAGGACAAAGAGAGGGCTATAGCGCAGCAGGGTTGGGGTCAATTCCATTTCAATTTAGTCAGTTCAGGAAGTAGGCCTAAACTGAAATTCAAATGTTCTAATTGAAAAGCAATGACCTTAATCTTACAGGGCAGCCTTAGCCCCAGAGCTTTCCTCTGATCCACACAGGGCACCACAGGGCAAAGGTTACACAGGATGTACATGCATGTTCATATCGTGAATCTTCCAGTTCATGAAAGAAGCCGCCAGGACCACAGTGCAGTGTGAGTGAATAAAGAAGTCTGGCACTCGGGTAGTCATTACTTTCCAGCTGCTGTAAACTCAAGGAGGTGGTGTTTCAGCCACAAAGTCTTCTGCAGCATCAGTCAGCATAAACACGTGGTCATGTACGTCTCATCAGACAGAGCCCTGTATGTTACAGGCACCATGTTAATGTCTTTTTTACAGTGAGAAATACAGAAGCCCTAATCCCGAGGGAGTCCTCCTCGTTTCTACATGTGCCCTGTCTTCTCAGTTTACGCCTCTTCTTTTCATCACAAAGCATCACAAGCTGCTCTGGTTGTACTGTGGTTGTATGTGGTTGTACTGTGGTTGTATATGGTTGTACTATGATTGTATGTGGTTGTACTGTGGTTGTACTGTGGTTGTACTGTGGTTGTATGTGGTTGTACTGTGGTTGTACTGTGGTTGTATGTGGTTGTACTGTGGTTGTATGTGGTTGTACTGTGGTTGTATGTGGTTGTATGTGGTTGTACTGTGGTTGTATATGGTTGTACTATGATGGTATGTGGTTGTATGTGGTTGTACTGTGGTTGTATGTGGTTGTACTATGATTGTATGTGGTTGTATGTGGTTGTACTGTGGTTGTATATGGTTGTACTATGATTGTATGTGGTTGTACTGTGGTTGTATGTGGTTGTATGTGGTTGTACTGTGGTTGTATATGGTTGTACTATGATTGTATGTGGTTGTATGTGGTTGTACTGTGGTTGTATGTGGTTGTACTATGGTTGTACTGTGGTTGTATGTGGTTGTACTATGGTTGTATGTGGTTGTTTGTGGTTGTACTATGGTTGTATGTGGTTGTATGTGGTTGTACTATGGTTGTATGTGGTTGTATGTGGTTGTACTATGGTTGTATATGGTTGTACTATGATTGTATGTGGTTGTATGTGGTTGTACTGTGGTTGTACTATGATTGTATGTGGTTGTATGTGGTTGTACTGTGGTTGTATGTGGTTGTACTGTGGTTGTACTATGATTGTATGTGGTTGTATGTGGTTGTATGTGGTTGTACTGTGGTTGTATGTGGTTGTATGTGGTTGTACTGTGGTTGTATGTGGTTGTATGTGGTTGTATGTGGTTGTATGTGGTTGTACTGTGGTTGTATGTGGTTGTATGTGGTTGTACTGTGGTTGTATATGGTTGTACTATGATTGTATGTGGTTGTATGTGGTTGTACTGTGGTTGTACTGTGGTTGTATGTGGTTGTATGTGGTTGTACTGTGGTTGTATGTGGTTGTATGTGGTTGTACTGTGGTTGTATATGGTTGTACTATGATTGTATGTGGTTGTATGTGGTTGTACTGTGGTTGTATGTGGTTGTATGTGGTTGTACTATGGTTGTATGTGGTTGTATGTGTGGGTACTGTGGTGTACTATGGTGTACTGTACTGTGGTTGTCCTGTGGTTGTATGTATATGTTCTGTGGTTGTATGTGGTTGTCCTGTGTGTGTACTGTGGTTGTATGTGTGTGTACTGTGTGCGTACTGTGCGTAGTCCCTGAAGCTGAAGCCTCTTATGAAATAGATGCTGTAGACCCTGAAGCCTCTTATGAAATAGATACTGTAGACCATGAAGCCTCTTATGTTATAGATACTGTAGCCCCTGATGCCTCTTATGTTATAGATACTGTAGACCCTGAAGCCTCTTATGCTATAGATACTGTAGACCCTGAAGCCTCTTATGAAATAGATGCTGTAGACCCTGAAGCCTCTTATGAAATAGATACTGTAGACCATGAAGCCTCTTATGTAATAGATGCTGTAGACCCTGAAGCCTCTTATGTTATAGATGCTGTAGACCCCAAAGCCTCTTATGACATAGATATTGTAGTCCCTGAAGCTGAAGCCTCTTATGTTATAGATGCTGTAGACCCTGAAGCCTCTTATGAAATAGATACTGTAGATCCTGAAGCCTCTTATGTTATAGACACTGTAGTCCCTGAAGCATCTTATGTTACAGATACTGTAGTCCCTGAAGCCTCTTATGACATAGATACTGTAGTCCCTGAAGCCTCTTATGTCATAGATACTGTAGTCCCTGAAGCCTCTTATGACATAGATACTGTAGTCCCTAAAGCTGACTCCTCTTATGTTATAGAGACTGTAGTCCCTGAAGCCTCTTATGACATAGATACTGTAGTCCCTGAAGCTGAAGCCTCTTATGTTATAGATACTGTAGACCCTGAAGCCTCTTATGACATAGATACTGTAGTCCCTGAAGCCTCTTATGTTATAGATAAAGTAGACCCTGAAGCCTCTTATGTTATAGACACTGTAGTCCCTGAAGCCTCTTATGTTATAGATACTGTAGACCCTGAAGCCTCTTATGACATAGATACTGTAGTCCCTGAAGCCTCTTATGTTATAGATGCTGTAGTCCCTGAAGCTGAAAGCCTCTTATGTTATAGATACTGTAGACCCTGAAGCTGAAAGCCTCTTATGTTATAGCCACTGTAGTCCCTGATGCCTCTTATGTTATAGATACTGTAGTCCCTGAAGCCTCTTATATTATAGATACTGTAGTCACTGAAGTCTCTTATGTTATAGATACTGTAGACCCTGAAGCCTCTTATGTTATAGATACTGTAGTCCCTGAAGCCTCTTATGTTATAGATACTGTAGTCCCTGAAGCTGACTCCTCTTATGTTATAGATACTGTAGTCCCTGAAGCCTCTTATGTTATAGATACTGTAGTCCCAGAGGCTGACTCCTCTTATGTTATAGATACTGTAGTCCCTAAAGCCTCTTATGTTACAGATACTGTAGTCCCTGATTCCTCTTATGTTATAGATACTGTAGTCCCTAAAGCTGACTCCTCTTATGTTATAGATACTGTAGTCCCCGAAGCCTCTTATGTGATCGATAGTGTAGTCCCTGAAGTCTCTTATGTTATAGATACTGTAATATAGTTTATCATATATCTATTGAAGTTCATCATATATCTACTGTAGTTTATCATATATCTACTGTAGTTTATCATATATCTACTGTAGTTTATCATATATCTACCGTAGTTTATCATATATCTACTGTAGTTTATCCTATATCTACTGTAGCTTATCATAAATCTACTGAAGTTTATCATATATCCACTGTAGTTGATCATATATCTACTGTAGTTTATCATATATCCACTGTAGTTTATCATATATCTACTGAAGTTTATCATATATCCACTGTAGTTTATCATATATCTACTGTAGTTTATCATTTATCTACTGTAGCTTATCATATATCTACTGTAGTTTATCATATATCTACTGTAGTTTATCATATATCTACTGTAGTTTATCATATGTCTACTGAAGTTTATCATATATCCACTGTAGTTTATCATATATCTACTGTAGTTTATCATATCTCTACTGTAGTTTATCATATCTCTACTGTAGTTTATCATCTATCTACTGTAGTTTATCATATATCTACTGTAGTTTATCATATATCTACTGTAGTTTATCATATATCTACTGAAGTTTATCATATATCTACTGTAGTTTATCATATATCTACTGTAGTTTATCATATATCCACTGTAGTTTATCATATATCTACTGTAGTTTATCATATATCCACTGTAGTTTATCATATATCTACTGTAGTTTATCATATATCTACTGAAGTTTATCCTATATCTACTGTAGTTGATCATATATCCACTGTAGTTTATCATATATTGACTGTAGTTTATCATATATCTACTGTAGTTCATCATATAGGTTCTGTAGTTTATCATATATCCACTGCAGTTTATCATATATCTACTGTAGTTTATCATCTATCTACTGTAGTTTATCATATATCTACTGTAGTTTATCATATATCTACTGTAGCTTATCATATATCTACTGTAGTTTATCATATATCCACTGTAATTTATCATATATCTACTGTAGTTTATCATATATCTACTGTAGTTTATCATATATCTACTGTAGTTTATCATATATCTACTGTAGTTTGTCATATATCTACTGTAGTTTATCATATATCTACTGTAGTTTATCATATATCTACTGTAGTTTGTCATATATCTACTGTAGCTTATCATATATCTACTGTAGTTTATCATATATCTACTGTAGTTTATCATATATCTACTGTAGTTTATCATATATCTACTGTAGTTTATCATATATCTACTGTAGTTTATCATATAGGTTCTGTAGTTCATCATATATCTACTGTAGTTTATCATATATCTACTGTAGTTTATCATATATCCACTGTAGTTTATCATATATCTACTGTAGTTTATCATATATCTACTGTAGTTCATCATATAGGTTCTGTAGTTTATCATATAGGTTCTGTAGTTTATCATATATCTACTGTAGTTTATCATATATCTACTGTAGTTTATCATATATATACTGTAGTTCATCATTTAGGTTCTGTAGTTTATCATATATCCATTGTAGTTTATCATATATCCACTGTAGTTTGTCATATATCTACTGTAGTTTTTCATATATCCACTGTAGTTTATCATATATCTACTGTAGTTTATCATATATCCACTGTAGTTTATCATATATCCACTGTAGTTTATCATATATCTACTGTAGTTTATCATATATCTACTGTAGTGTATCATATATCTACTGTAGTTTATCATATAGCTACTGTAATTTTTTATATAGGTTCTGTAGTTTATCATATATCTACTGTAGTTTATCATCTATCTACTGTAGTTTATCTTATATCTACTGTAGTTTATCATATATCTACTGTAGTTTATCATATATCTACTGAAGTTTATCATATATCTACTGTAGTTTATCATATATCCACTGTAGTTTATCATATATCCACTGTAGTTTATCATATATCTACTGTAGTTTATCATATATCCACTGTAGTTCATCATATAGGTTCTGTAGTTTATCATATATCTACTGTAGTTTATCATCTATCTACTGTAGTTTATCATATATCTACTGTAGTTTATCATCTATCTACTGTAGTTTATCTTATATCTACTGTAGTTTATCATATATCTACTGTAGTTTATCATATATCTACTGAAGTTTATCATATATCTACTGTAGTTTATCATATATCCACTGTAGTTTATCTTATATCTACTGTAGTTTATCATATATCTACTGTAGTTTATCATATATCTACTGAAGTTTATCATATATCTACTGTAGTTTATCATATATCCACTGTAGTTTATCATATATCTACTGTAGCTTATCATATATCTACTGTAGTTTATCATATAGCTAATGTAGTTTATCATATATCTACTGTAGTTTATCATATATCTACTGTAGTTTATCATATATCCACTGTAGTTTATCATATATCTACTGTAGTTTATCATATATCTACTGTAGTTTATCATATATCTACTGTAGCTTGTCATATATCTACTGTAGTTTATCATATAGCTAATGTAGTTTATCATATATCTACTGTAGTTTATCATATATCTACTGTAGCTTATCATATATCTACTGTAGTTTATCATATATCTACTGTAGTTTATCATATATCTACTGAAGTTTATTATATATCTACTGTAGTTTATCATATATCTACTGTAGTTTATCATATATCCACTGTAGTTTATCATATATCTACTGTAGTTTATCATATATCTACTGAAGTTTATCCTATATCTACTGTAGTTTATCATATATCCACTGTAGTTTATCATATATTCACTGTAGTTTATCATATATCTACTGTAGTTTATCATATAGGTTCTGTAGTTCATCATATATCTACTGTAGTTTATCATGTATCTACTGTAGTTTATCATATATCTACTGTAGTTTATCATATATCCACTGTAGTTTATCATATATTCACTGTAGTTTATCATATATCTACTGTAGTTCATCATATAGGTTCTGTAGTTTATCATATATCCACTGTAGTTTATCATATATCTACTGTAGTTTATCATGTATCTACTGTAGTTTATCATATATCTACTGTAGTTTATCATATATCTACTGTAGTATATCATATGTCCACTGTAGTTTATCATATATCTACTGTAGTTTATCATATATCCACTGTAGTTTATCATATATCTACTGTAGTTTATCATATATCTACTGTAGTTTATCATATATCCACTGTAGTTGATCATATATCTCCTGAACTTCATCATATATCCACTGTAGTTTATCATATATCTACTGTAGTTTATCATATATCTACTGTAGTTTATCATATATCTACTGTAGTTTATCATATATCTACTGTAGTTTATCATATATCTCCTGAACTTCATCATATATCTACTGTAGTTTATCAAATATCTACTGTAGTTTATCATATATCTACTGTAGTTTATCATATATCTACTGTAGTTTATCATATATCTACTGTAGTTTATCATATATCTACTGTAGTTTATCATCTATCTACTGTAGTTTATCTTATATCTACTGTAGTTTATCATATATCTACTGTAGTTTATCATATATCTACTGAAGTTTATCATATATCTACTGTAGTTTATCATATATCCACTGTAGTTTATCATATATCCACTGTAGTTTATCATATATCTACTGTAGTTTATCATATATCCACTGTAGTTCATCATATAGGTTCTGTAGTTTATCATATATCTACTGAAGTTTATCCTATATCTACTGTAGTTTATCATATATCTACTGTAGTTTATCATATATCTACTGTAGTTTATCATATATCTACTGTAGCTTATCATATATCTACTGTGGTTTATCATATATCTACTGTAGTTTATCATATATCTACTGTAGTTTATCATATATCCACTGTAGTTTATCATATATCTACTGTAGCTTATCATATATCTACTGTAGTTTATCATATAGCTAATGTAGTTTATCATATATCTACTGTAGTTTATCATATATCTACTGTAGTTTATCATATATCCACTGTAGTTTATCATATATCTACTGTAGTTTATCATATATCTACTGTAGTTTATCATATATCTACTGTAGCTTGTCATATATCTACTGTAGTTTATCATATAGCTAATGTAGTTTATCATATATCTACTGTAGTTTATCATATATCTACTGTAGCTTATCATATATCTACTGTAGTTTATCATATATCTACTGTAGTTTATCATATATCTACTGAAGTTTATTATATATCTACTGTAGTTTATCATATATCTACTGTAGTTTATCATATATCCACTGTAGTTTATCATATATCTACTGTAGTTTATCATATATCTACTGAAGTTTATCCTATATCTACTGTAGTTTATCATATATCCACTGTAGTTTATCATATATTCACTGTAGTTTATCATATATCTACTGTAGTTTATCATATAGGTTCTGTAGTTCATCATATATCTACTGTAGTTTATCATGTATCTACTGTAGTTTATCATATATCTACTGTAGTTTATCATATATCCACTGTAGTTTATCATATATTCACTGTAGTTTATCATATATCTACTGTAGTTCATCATATAGGTTCTGTAGTTTATCATATATCCACTGTAGTTTATCATATATCTACTGTAGTTTATCATGTATCTACTGTAGTTTATCATATATCTACTGTAGTTTATCATATATCTACTGTAGTATATCATATGTCCACTGTAGTTTATCATATATCTACTGTAGTTTATCATATATCCACTGTAGTTTATCATATATCTACTGTAGTTTATCATATATCTACTGTAGTTTATCATATATCCACTGTAGTTGATCATATATCTCCTGAACTTCATCATATATCCACTGTAGTTTATCATATATCTACTGTAGTTTATCATATATCTACTGTAGTTTATCATATATCTACTGTAGTTTATCATATATCTACTGTAGTTTATCATATATCTCCTGAACTTCATCATATATCTACTGTAGTTTATCAAATATCTACTGTAGTTTATCATATATCTACTGTAGTTTATCATATATCTACTGTAGTTTATCATATATCTACTGTAGTTTATCATATATCTACTGTAGTTTATCATATATCCACTGTAGTTTATCATA